>NC_089652.1:35015000-35100000 GCF_037042795.1 Molothrus aeneus | reverse complement strand
CTTAAAGCATGTTATTAAGTATTTTCCTTATCAATTTGAGCAGCAGTGTGGGGCTTTAAAAGGACCAGGTATGGGGGTCCCTACTAGTACTGGGCAGATGGACCAGTACTACTCGGTTTTATGCTGCCTCATTTACTTAGTGTTTTGCAATCCTTAATGTGCACAGCTGGCAGCTGAATGCAGGTTTGATACTAACAGTTTAGACATCTTTAGATGTAGCAGATGGAAAATTTTACACAAATAAAGTAGGAGAAAGTGTGCAATTAGGTTTTTATCTGCAGTTACATGATGCATCCTGTGCTTTCGTTTAGAGCGTCACCTTGGTGGGTGGTCATCATCTTCCCTTGCACCAAAGCTGTACCTTCTTGACACCACACTTGATGTTGGATTCCTGCCCAAGCACCAAACTTCTGTTATTGTTGAGTGTGAAGGAAATCAGAAATGCAGCAATCAGCAAAAGACAAAGGCAGACCAGCAGTGTGATTCCAGCAGCCCAGTACATTATGGTTGCATTCCATGCGAGTTAAGTCACGATGGTAAAAGCCTTGGCAGGATTTTTTTTTTCAATAGTTTATTCATGATGTTCATTATTATGAGCTGTAAAGACTATGAGAATTTCATTTTTTAAATGTCTTATGGAATGTATCACTTTCTTAGATCTTGTAGACATGCTGTGGAAACCATAACATAAAATATGAGTTACTTACAATAACTAATTTTAATCCCATCTGCTAAGTATGACAACATTAGCATTTCCACTTAATTAAAAACACCCTTAAAGCAGCAATGTTTTAATCACTCCATTTTATTTACTCTCCTCCGGTGTCACTTATAATTGTAACTTTTTATTTTTTAATAATGAGGGATTTTTTTTTCTCTGTGCATCACACAAAAAAGTGCTGTCGATAATTAGCAGTCTTCTGTTATTACTAGACTCAGGTGTCACAACTGTGTCTCATCCTCATTACAGTAAAAAATTTCACCTATCAGATTCATTATTGCTAGATAATGCGACTGAGAGCCTTAGCAGGCCCTCCAGAAAAGTAATTCAGCCAAGCAAAATTATCAGCTAATTATATTTAGAATCAAAAGCCCAACAACTATTTGCAGATAAATTGTATGAATTGAAGTGAATAGACCTGAATATTAAGATTCATAGATTTAGCAGATGATTTGTTAATTGGAATAAAAAGACCATTTACTAGCCATTTTAACAATAGATCAATCGTAACTCTTATTTATTATTTAACTAGTAGTGCTTAAGGATTGAAATGAGGAGTAATTGTATTATTGTTATGATATGATACTTTTCTGGGAGAGGACAGAAATGCATGGAAATTAAAGGATTTCTTGAGCATCCTCACACCAAAATCTATGTCAGTGTGAGCTCTGCCCAGTTTGATTTGATCTTTATGTCTTGACAAATGGAAGGTGTAAGGTTTGTAGTAAAGCTTACTACTCATAGTAGGGACTGGTCAGAAAAATACACCCAAACTTTGGTGCAAAAAGGAGTATGCAAATAAGATCATTTGCAAATGAAAGAATTCCAAATTTTTAACTTTCATCCAACAAACCACAAAGGCAATAAATTCTGATTTTACTAATTCATGATCCTGGTAGAGGTTTTTTGAAAGGGGAAATTTCATACTCAAACGATGACTCAGATCCCATCTTGGCCTGCAGTTTTGTTTTAGGGAGCTGTTCTTTTTTTTTTTTTTTCCATGCAGACGATATGATTAAAAAGCAAATATTTTAACATAACTTAGTGATCTGAGCTATTACTGAAATGTCCACAGTTTCACTCTTTTTTTTTTCTCCTAGATTAAAGAAAACTTTAAAAATCTATTTGCTTTGACATATGACACAATATTTAAGAACTGAAATCATCAATTAAATCACACATCAGAAACATTTCCCTTTGGTAAAAAATATAGTGCTAGACGATGTACACTTTGAAATTGTTGTTAATGTTTAAAATGCAATCTGAAGTGCATATGTTATTTAAAAAAAAAACCATAAATTACAAATTTTAAAAGTTTATGAAAAAACCAGCAGTCATTTCTTAGCAAAAGCATTTGCAGAGAAATGTGTCTTTGGGGTTTGTGGATATGCATAGTTTTCTAGCATGAAAGCTGAATTTGTTATTCTTTATTTTCTTTTTTTTTCCTGTTTAAAATTTAATAGATCTAAAGGAAACAGAGTCCTTTCAGGGTACCTGTAATAAAGTACCAAACCTGACATTCGCACGGAGGTAGCAAAAGCCTTTGGGTTGTCACTGAAAATAGAAAAGGTGAACGTTGACAAGATTTCAGATTTTTTTTTTTTTTTATTCTGGGGAATGAGGGAAACTGAAGTTAAAAATAAAGCCCTCGTATGGTCAACATGTTGGAGGAAATTCAAAGCCTCTCATAAAATAAACATATTTTAAGAAGTGTTTTGAATTTCACTGTGTAATTTCTGGCCAACAGAAATTACGGTTGTATCTTTGGAGGGACGTTGTGTCAGATCAGTGGTCATTATGTGAAAAATATAAACTGCAACCTGGATGCCTTTAACCCATTCGGCTGTTAAAACCTGGACTCCAAGGGGGACAGCTCTGCTACTGGAAAACTTTGCGCCACGGCGGTGCAATTCTAAAATATTTGGGTTTGATGTTTGGGAGATATGTGAAATATTCCTTGGGAGCAAAAAGCAAGTACAAAGCCTCGCGCGCTTTGGCAAAGGGATTCCATCAGCGGTTATTAAAAAATACAACAGTTTATGTCCCGAAAAATAAAGGAAATTATCCAAAGCACGTGAATAAGCTGAAATATCCCAGCCTGGAGCATGCTGCAAGTTGTTCCTGGGTTATATTTAGCTGTAACCCTTGGAGTCTGGAAGTCTGAGGGGAATATCTGCTGTGCCAGGTGAGGGTGGTGTGCGTGTCTGCAACACGCCCTGGTGTAGCCAACGTGCCCCTTGTTTTCCAGCAGCATTATTAAGCAAAGCCGTCCATACTTCACCATGTTGTTACATGTGTCTGTCTGCTGATTATAAAATGTGTTAAACAGTATTTAAAAAACAAAAAAATGCAGAGCTGCGCTTTGATTTATTCAGCGAACAAAACATATGCTCGCTGTTCTGTTCTATGTAATTCATATGATCAATAAAATTTTCTTTAAAAAGAGCAACTTTGGCATTTAGAAGGATTATGCTGCTGAAGAAAAAAAAAAAAATGTTTCCCTCTTGCTGCATGCAGGCAACCTCAAGGCTCTTGCACGGAAATAATTTTTTAGGCTGACTAATGTCTATTTTTGTGTATTTGTGATTTCTAATCCTCAGGATCGAGGCTGTGCATTGTGGCTGTTACCCGCTGTGTCCCAAAGCCTTGGTGTACCCAGAGATATTCCCAGGTAGCTGCTTTGTTGCCTATTCCTTCTGCTGAAACGTAATAACGTGATTCCTGCTAAAACCCAAAGTTTGGGAATAAACTTGAGTGAAAGCAATTGTTTATTTGGCAAGCCAACATGTTAGTGTTAAGGCAAATTTTATGTGTTTTAATACATTAGACGAAGTTTATATTTGCCATCTGTTCTTTTAAGATAACAAAAAAGCAAGTTTTGAAATAGCATTCTTCATTGTTAGCATACACATCCCGTAATGATAGATTTTTGTTAGAAGGTCACTGATGCTGCAATGGTTTGCAGATTTTTTTTTTGATACAGAGAAGAGGAAAAAAAAAAAAAGCCAGGCCTGAAAATCACACCAAATTATTTAAACAATTTAATACTTAATAGTATGCAACTGCAGTACAGGATACACACTAATGTAGTACCAGTTCTTCGAAAAATCTCATCACTAAATGTATCACATATGCATTGTGTTACATTAGAATAATGTATTTTAATCACCCAAAGGAGATGTCTAAACAGCACAACTACACAGTCTTATTTAGCATTAAAGATCCTTGTGAGCTGAGGTAACCTTATAAAATCATGCTTAAATAATGTAAAACACGAGGCGGCACAGAGCAATATGCATTTTTAATTAGTAAAGTGACTAATATCGAGTGTGTGCTTTGAGGTTTTTGTTTCATTAAAAATGTATCTGTTTTTCCTGCAGCTGAATATCTGTATTCTACACCTGAACAGCTTTTTAAAAGGCTTCAGAATTTCTGCAAGAGACCAGATATTGTAAGGAGACATCTCTATAAGGTAGTTGTTTGGAATAGTTTTAGATGATATAATGCCATATTGAAGTACAAAGGGGAAAAAAAAACCCTTAAAAAAAACAACATTTAATTAACATACTAATGTTTAAAGGAAACATGCTAGGGAGGGATATTAGTCGTTACACTAACAAGGATTAATTAAACTAGATGCCAGTTGTATTAACCTAGGTCTTATGAAATACGTGCACTTAATGCATGCTACATGTTTTTTTTAATTTACTGTTTTCTGAAATGACTGTCCTTTACATTTGGACCCAAGAGGCTTATAAAAATGAACCTGGATTAATGAAACTCATTAGTTTAAAAGGAAAATAAAAGAAAGATCCTACAATTATACTAATGAGGATAAGCCTACCTTCCTATCCTAATTTAATCTTCAAAAAATGCAGGTGACAGGTATCAGGTAAGATTTCTTTGGCTTCTGGAATGATTTGAGTGATTTTCATAATTACGATTATTTTAATCCTTTTCTTTTTAAGGTGTGTGGAGCATTAAAGTTTATTGGGAGCCTAATTTACTGGTATTTATCATGTCCCCTTTTTTGCAGTTATTTCTGTAGAGAAAGTCCAGGTTCAGTGGCAAACTCTCTATTCAGGTTTTGCTCAAGTGTTCAATGCTAGGCCGACTTTCATGGTTTTAAATGGTGTATTTACACTGATGGGAGTCGTGCTTTTCTTTTTTTTTTTAAATTTGAATGTAGATGAAGCACTAAATTTTACATTATTCCAGTGAAGAGCTGTTACTACACGATGCTGCTTTCAGAAGAATGACTGCAGCTTTTTGCACGCTGCTTCGCACATTTACAGCGGTTTTTGACTTTTACTGTCCTGGCTCTGCCGTGGGCAGGTTGGAGGTTGGATGCACATCACCCCGGCACAACAGAGGTGCTTCAGCTCGTAAAAACCCCTGAATTCAGCTGAAAGTCCTTAAAGGCTTGGGGGTGCATGGAAATACTCCTCGTGTTAACCCGTGCGACACAAACACGGTTCTTGGAGCGTTCCCTCCTCCATCCAGCCTCACTGTTAATGAGCAGGTCGAGTAATCTCCTCCTTAATTTGGAGTCTCCTGCTGCCAACAGACCCAACCTCATGCCTCCACCTCCCTCCCTCCCTCTGGGGACCAGAAAGTGTTGGGTCTCGCTGTGTCTCGTCTGCCTCTCTTCCCCTTCCTGCACACACATAGCAAGAGCAGCGAGGGCTTAGCCCACGCCTTGACTTTTTTTGTGACCTAAAAATAGGCATTTACATAATGATACATCAAAGATGATGTTGTTTCTGCAGGAAACAGTTAAACCTCAAGGAAAAAAAAAAAAAAAAAAAAAAAGGAGAGAACCAAAAATGCAATTTAACACCCAATTTCAAGCTCATTATCTTTCATTGTCTATTAACTTGGCAATGGTTCAGAAGGTAGCTCATAATAGTTTAAAATGCTGACTGAACACTTCCAGTGTTCAGCATTACTTCTTGAGTCAATAGTATCGTAGAGTTAGGCATGGGGGCTTCAAAGGGAAAGCAGTCCTTAAATGTTTACCTTGGCATTTCCCAATGCTTCAAGCTCAGGTTGTATTCACATGGATCTTCTCCCACATGGATCCCAGCTCCTGAACACAGAGCCAAGGCATGCAAAAAATACTGATATAAAATAGTACAGGTTGAAAATGTGTGCGCAAGCCCTGTAGGCAAAATGCTGATTTGCTTGAAGTTGTTTTTATATTTTTTTAAGAATTCCTTGGGATGATTAGCAGGCAGAAGCTGAAGGTGTTTATCCTGCCCCTCATGCATGGGGTTCGCAGATCTTCTGAGTGTCAGAGCTTAACCTCTGCAACAGGTAGCAATGGAGCTGAGTGAGGGATTGTTTTAAAATGAGGAAAGCAGAGCCTAATCCAGCACCTGTGAGCAGCAGAGGAAATATCCCTGTTGTTTTAATAAGCTTTGGATCAGCTCAGAGAATGCTGTTAGAGTTGTCCTTTTGTGCCTACACCCACATACACCTAGTCTTCCTTCACTGTGGACCATCCACAAAACCTCCTGGGAAATGCAAGCTCAGAGCTGTGCTGTTAAGGTCATTGCATCTGGAGTGATGCTGCTTTGGAAGGAACTGAACAGAGTGAAATCCTGAAGGCTACTCAGCACTTGCACAGTATTTTCACTTTTTTTTCAGATCACTATAATATTATCTCTGCTTTAGTGGGTTAGAAAAGAGATCCCAGCACAAGAGTCGGTGTTAACCAGCTCCTTGTCTTTCAGAAACCATCCTGCCATACTCTCTGCATTGAGTTTTTCAAGTATCTGTGACATTTTGGAAGTAGAAATGCTTAAAAAGCAAACAGTGCTTTTCTCTGCTGGTTGGGGATTCTGCTCCACAAGTTGGGAAGCAATCACCTTGGCTTATCCTTTTACATATTGTTGGGATTTTATTACTCAGGATATCTATAATAATTAGACAGTGGCTAATTAAACAGGCAGTTTATTCCTTCAGATGTCCTCAATGCTTGTGCTAACAAAATTAGTGGCAGAAAGGAGATAAATGGCAGCAGGGCAGTGGGTTTGGGGGCTGGACATAGGGAACATCCCTGTGAAAATGCACAGACCAAGGCATTAAACTGTAGTAGCTTAACTCCACAGAGCAGATTCCTGCTGGCAGACTTTTAAAAATGTCCATAATGTAAGCACCTATGAAAACCTTTCCAGATGATGTATTGCTCACCCTGAGTATTCACACAGCACTCAGGGCTGCCTCATCTGCGTTTCAGCCTTGCCTTCTGCCAGTTATTAGCAGAAGACTGAGATGAGAGGGAAGCAAATCTCATTTGTTATCAATTATTTGTTCTGTTCCAGTTTCATGGAATCAAACTCTAGTTCTGGGTGGTTTTGGTTGCCAAGGTAAGCAGAGGACTGAAGCAAGTAACAACAACAGGGCATTGGTCAGGGCACACCACAGGACCTGTTAGTGTGCCCTATCTAGTAGATTTGAAGTTAAAATAAATAAAATAAAATAGGTCAAAGCATTTGTTTCTGCATCATTTTCTTAAAGTTTACCTTTTAGTTTCCTCACTTGAGTTTCTTAATTTAAAACAGCATGTATAAAGAGTATACAGTGGAAAGGGACAAGAAGAGTTGCCAAAAGCCAGGCATGGAAGGAGCTGACAACTTTAAATAATCTCTCCCAGCCCTCCCAGCTGAATGAGTGCTGGTTGACATGCTGTCAGCTTCAGTTCCTACAGAAAAATCCTACTCTCACTCATGCTTGTTTAATGGAGAAAAGAATTTGGCCCACTTTCTGACATTCATCTTCTCATTTCCATCACACTACAGAAGCTCACCTGCCTATGAAAAGACACATGGCGTGATTTTTTTCTTTCTGACACCACTGTAGAAGGAAGTCTGCTGAATTCAAAGGGATTAAACTGCTGTAAAATCAAATTAAGATCCCAGTTAGACCATAGACATCTGAATTGTTTCCAGTCTCAGGATTTGGCTGTATAGGGCAGTTCTAACAAAACTTTTTTTTTCTTGTTTTTCTTTCCTTTTCTTTTTTCTCTGATTTCAGATAAAGCAGTATCTTGGGTTTTTCAGGGAAATGTGTAGAAGGGGAAAGCTGCTCCTGGTCCAGCTTTCATGTTTAGGCAAAGCTAGGGAAGCAGCAGGAGGCACTCTCAGTGCAATATGCAGGGCATTGGGCACGTGAGGATGCAGGGGAGCCTGATGCCAGATGTCCCATCAGCCACTCAGCCCTGTTGTTCACAGTTCCTGTACAGGGCATGTGAGAGCCAGGGATGGCGCCTCTGCCTTTATCTTTACCCAATCCCCAGCAAAACTCCATTGGAAATTCATTTTTCCTGGTCTAGTGGAAGGTGTCCTTGCTCATGGCAGGGGCTTGGAATGAGATGGTCTTTAAGGGCCTTTCCAACCCAAACCATTCTATGATTTGTTTGTGATGGTGTTTAAATAATTTCCTTAATTAGCTCAGGTTTTCCCCACCTTCAGTTGTGTGGAGTGTCTTCTTGTTCTGGAGTTGGTCGCCTGGAAGCAGGAGCTCCCCATCCATCTTTATTGTACCATCCATTATTTTATAAACATTTGTCAAACATTCACAGTATCCCAGTCCTTTCTGTCTCTCCTTGTGAATGTTATTCCACGTTTATACTCTAATCTCTCATCATTCAAGCAATTCTGATGCTTGAGAGCTGTTTTTGTGCTGGTGTGATCATTGCTTTAGAGAATTCTGGGCCGTGCCATCAGTTTATGTGATGTGTAGTACTCTGATAATTCCCAACCTGTTCCTTATGGAGCCAATCCTACTGTTTACTTTTTAATGGTGAATGTATATTGAGCAGATGTTTGCTTACAGTGTTCTCCAGATCTTTTGTCCCGGGCTGATAAAGTTAATTCAGAGCTTTATAGGGTATGCAAATAGAGCAAGTATTTCCATCCATCCTGCTGGCTTTCTGTTCACTAGCAGAGCAGGTTTGCAGAGTTAAAAAATAAGGAATTGTATTGAATTTCTGCTTTTACCTGTCTAGCATTAGGTGCAGGTCAGAAGGAGGTTAGAAACACAAATGAGAAGCTTGTATTTGCCTCTTGAGCTGCTCGGTTTCCCGTGAACGTGATTTAAAATGGTTTCAGAGGTGGGTTAGAGCTGCTTCTCAGAGTCTGTGGGGAAAGGAACTCTGGAGTGCAGAGCTCTCTGTCCATGCTCTCCCATCTCTGTTCCAGTGCTTAGGCATGTGATCCTAAGGAAAATATGTAAAGCATAAGGATTTTTTTATGTGAAAGAAAACTTCCATTACTTATTTGGAGCACAGAATCACAGACTAGTTAAGGAAGGTGCCTCTGGAGGTCACCAGCCCAGCCTCTGCTCAAAGCAGGGCCAGTTTCAAAGTAGGATCTGACTTCAAACTTGGGTTAAGTTGCTCAGGATCACATGCAGGTTAGGCTCAAGACACTTCCCATTCCCCGTGTGTGGCTGATACAGTGAACCCCCTGTCTAGCTTAGGAGTTTGCACAGGTGGGAAGATGTGCTGGGCTGTGGGACACAATTTAAGCATTTTGGGTGACCCTTAAGTCTTCAAGTAACTGTGGTAGAGGGAGGTCGGCCTGGCTAACATGGATCTTCACTGTGGAAGAAATGAGATGGCAGGAAGGGAGTTGGAGTTGTCTAATTTGGGATCCAGCTGTAGATAAATGGATATATGTGCAGATATATATGTGTGTAGGTGGCCTGCACCTGATCTCTCTGGGTTTGTCTTGCTCTTGGCTCTTTGAGGTAAAATATCCAGGAGACTCCAGCTCTCTGAAAATCACAGAATCATGGAAATATTTAGGTTAGGAAAGACCTTTAAGACCATTGAGTCCAACCATTGATCCAACATTTCCATGATCACCATGTCCCCAAATATTGGTCTGTAGCTCACAGCAGCTGGCTGCACTGGCAGAGTAGGAATAAAGCAGTTATGGGGGCAACTTTCAGCATAAACACCAGGACTTGGAACTTTTCATCCTGACAGTATTAGATAGCTTCCAGGGGAGTTTTAGAGAGCAAATGAGAACTGGCAGATGAGCCACAGCCACTTCAAAACAGTAGATGGAGAAATGGGTCAAAGGAAATAGGAGGAAAAGTTGCAAAAAGCATGAAAACTTTTTTTTTTTCCAGTACAGTTTATTCAAATTACCTTGGGGAAAAAAGCAGGAAACTGTTTTCCCACTGTTACAGTCACTCAGTGCGTTCTGAGCCATCCTATGCAAGGTACTGCATAGATTTGCATTGAAAATTTGATGTTTTGTGTTTAAAGACAGCAAGAATGAGGTGAGTTTTAAAAATGCCAATATAAGAAACTGCAGAACAGACCAGTTAGGTCATGGAAGTACTGTTACTCTGCTGAGGTGTGTTAAATAACTCTGCCTTTGGCCTCACAGTGCACCCAATTCATGTAAAGCAATGGTGGGGTTTGATGCTGGTCTCCAGAAGTGCTTGGAGTTTGACCATTGAACTCCAAAAATAATTGCTGCAAACTGTTTTCCACCTTGATTCTTCCCCCTTACTCACTTGCAGAGTGAAGGAACTGGATCACAGAGTAGGTCTGACCCAATACAAGTTGGCTCTGTTAATCATTCCAGTCTTTACTGCCAAATCTCAGGTTTTGTGTGGAAAATTAATCTCTAAATCTTAATTTTGTTAAGGCAATTTTTTTAAAAGTGCAAAAAAATCTACACTAAATCAATACTGTGTGCTTGAACTTGAGCTGTCCTGAAAGAGCCATTCTGAATGGATGAAGACTCCTTATTAAATTCTAAAGGTTAGCTCTGAAGTCTAATGATGGCAGAGTAGATATTAAGTGCTTCAGTTCTGATCTTAGGACACTAGAAACAAGTTGATTATTTAATGAAAAATACTGTTCTGCTACTGACATTATGCTGTTTGCTCTTTATGGGAAGATGCTGCTTTATTTGAAAATGTGAAAACTTTACTTCTTTTGATCCCCACATATTTAGGAACTATTGATGGGAAGATGGTGATGGAATTTTATTCCTTGAAAAAATGAATGTCCAGATCTTTGTATGCTTATCACTCCCCCCCCCAAAAAAAAAGAGATTATTCCCAAGTAAAGCCCAGAGTGATGATGGTCTAGCAGGGCCAGGCCCTGCTTCTGCTGGCTCGTGGTTCTGCCATGTCTGAGGGTGAGAGGGGCACATTGGTCCCTGAGGGTGTTCAGTCCTTGGTGTGTCCAGAGACCACCAGAAAAGCAGAGGGAGCGAATAACCTGGGTCTCATGACCAGCTTACCTGTCTTAGAAAAAAAACAAACCCTGAATTCACCCCATTTTTAAATAACACCACATCAGTGTTCTTTGACCAAGTGTCTTCCACCCCTCCTGAAATCCTTGCTGCATTTTGTGTCCCAGCCTCTAACAGGGCTCTGTGTGCTTCTCTCTTGTGCTTCCTCGCAGGGCGAGACGGCCGGGTTTTCTTGGGCAGCGCTCGGCAGTAAATTCAGGTCTCTGCTCGCAGCAGAACCGAGGGAAGATTTGTGACAGATGGGGCTAAGTCACAAACTTGCAGCCTCAGGCAGAATTGTGGAAGTTTCCAGAGTGTGCCCATATTTACCTGATCAGAGAGAAAAGAAAATCTGCAGAGGAAGCCGAGCCTGGCTGCTTGTCATAGCTGACACAGAGCCATCTGCCACAAACCTGTGGCGGCTTCAGATCTCCAATCCCTGCCACCACCCCAGCTCAAATTAAATACAGATTCTTAGAGACGTTATGATGGTTACACATGTCCTCGGCATCACATGCAGGAGACTGTTCAAAAAAAATATGTGGCCTGTTGTGTAACCGCACTCATGTATCCCATATGTGGTGCCACATTGAATTTCCGGTTGAATCTGTTTTTATCCTTTGTACTGGATGACATGGTGCCTGAATTCTTTCTTTTCGCCGACACGATGGCAGCCAAGCTGCAGCTTCAAACGCTCACACTTGGCTGAGTTTCTACCTAGGTTGCCAGGTTATCATTGGAGCCTTATTGTGTCCTCAAAGGGCCACAGGGCCTGAAAGGAGGATCCGAATGCTGCCGGACTAATTGGGCAGCCATCTCCGGGTTGTTGGGAGGCAAAGGGCTGCTTGAGCACTTCTCTCTCTTTTTCTTTTTTTTTTTTTTTTAATTGCAAATTAATGACTCTCTGGCAAAGGGATTTTTAAGTGAAGGTATTAATAAGGGGTCTGGCAGGTAATCCCATGATTTGTGGAGTTACATTTGCATTTAATTAATCTTAAAGAAAGCTGAAAGATAAACAGCTGTAATTCAAACTAGCATGGGAAATATGCTACGTGGTGCCATCTATCCGATAAAATGAAAGCTGAGACACTTGTTTTATTTCTCTCAAGGATGGAGAACAAACAGATAACAATCAAAATACTTCCAATAAAAACCAGTAGTTTAAATGTAATGGCAGTTCATCAAGAATCTTTGCATCCAGTTGCAAATACAGTCTTTTAAAGATAAATCACTTATGATTCCAGCAGTCAAGCCGCAATATTTGTTGATGTAAAATGTTTTGAAGATGTAGATTGTACAATAAATTTTTAATAAAGTGCCCACTGCAATTTTTAATTAGCATATCTCATTCATGTATAAGTGTGTACATCTATCTGTATGTTTATCACCATGCATATCCTTGTGTCAGAGTCAATGAATGCAATTGTGTCTTTATCTGATGAAGTAGAATTTGGTTTGCAAGCGATAATAAAACCTTATGGCAATTCCAAGATTTTCATCTCTGCTCTGGGAAGAAGCAGGAAGAGGACTCTGGGTAAGGTGTCATGATGTGAAGCCTGGTAAGGCTTGTCTTTGCAGACAGGTGTGGTCTCAGCTTCCCTTGGATCAGGCAGAGCAGCTCCTCTCCCTGAAAGGGGTGAAAGGTACAGGCTGATCCCCCTCCCCACGAGTGTCTTTGTGACTTTTGACACCATCAGGAGGCTGAAATGTCATTTTTCAGAGAGAGAGAGAGAGAGAGGGAGCATGTGTTACTTCTTGTTAAAATTACCCCATAAAGCAATCAAAAAACAACCCAGGCAGACCCAATGGAAAGTGTTTGGTTATTCTGCTAGCACTGCAGAGTTGTAATTTTGCAGTTATCTCTCTGTATGTGGGTTCCTCCTCTTTCTGCTCAGCCAAAGCCCAGCTTGGCTTTAGGCACAGCTTGTGGTTGGGTGGACGTGGTCTTCCCAAGAGCATAGGACTGGTGGTCATCCGTGGAAGACCCAAGGAACAGGACTGCCTTGCACTCCTACCAGAGTGTATCATAGATGTTCACCAATGTCATCACACCCTGCACCAGCCAAGTGGAATATTTTTTGGCTTTACTGCTGGGGAAACTGAGGCATGGTGCAGTTGTAGCAAACTGCTTCAAGTATCACAGTGAGTCATTCTCCAAACCAATAAAAGGGAAAGAGGAGATGCTCTAATGCTGCACTTGGGCTTGTGGTGAGCAGACTCGAAACATCAAAGCTGTGTGGTTTGCACTCAAAGGCTCCTGCTGTCCTCTGGGCACACCCTCATCAGCCCCACCACCAGAGGAGGTCTCGCCCAGCTCCTTGGTGAGGTGCAGCTCTGCCCTGCTGAACCTACTGACAATGATTCTTCAACCATGCCCAGCTCTGTCTGCTGAGCAAGGCTTCGTCTTGGTGGAAAATTTTTCCCTTTTTATGAACTCTTGCAAGTAATGTTTTATAATAGAAACTCTGTGAGGAGTTTAATTGCAGGGTAATAAATAGCAATGCTGTGTTATCTCCTGATATTTCTTTACATTCTTAGCAGAGATGCACAGCTGCTGTGGAGCAAGGATCCCTGGAAGTGTTCAAGGCTGAATTGGACCGGGCTTAGAGCAGCTTGGTCTGGTGGAAGGTGTCTCTTCTCATGGGGGGGGATTGGAAATAGGTGAGCTTAAAGATGAGCTTAAAGGTCCTTTCCAACCCAAACCATTCTGATTCTGTGTCCTTACCACATCACAGGATGTGTCAGGAACCACCCTGGCCTGCTAGAGGTCCTCAGTCAGGAGAGTGATGTAGGACTGCCAGGTGGCCAGAGGTGATACTTGCAGGGCTTCCAGGTAGTCAGAGGTGATGTTTTCCCCAGAGAGTGTCCCTTCAGCACTGCAGACTGAAACAATCTGCGGAGTTTTGCCTCTCAGTTTCAGCAGGGGAAACGAGAGTGTCACCCCGTGCTGCTTCATTTCAATCCCTCGCTTCAGAAGGTCAGAGGGACAAATTGGGATCTCGGTCCCGTTGTTCCTACACACATGAGTAAGCGGCGAATGCAGACACCTAATCCTGTGAGTAGAGCAAGAGATTTGAACCTTGACTTACTTTCATGTTTATTGATGTTTCACCTGCATTGACACAGTGGCGCCAAGGCTTTGAGACAGGTTTCAGTGCAGAGTCAGAGCTGGGTTTCCCCGACTCTGTGCCAGTCTCACCCTGACCAGACAGCTCCTCCTGCATCAGTAACAGGCCAGGCTCCTAATCCTGCAATCCTTTTGTCCTAGCATTTGAGATCACAGGAAACACAGGTTTATGCCACATGAGCATTGTCTTTTCCCTTATAATAGAAAGGAAAATCCTAAAACAATTAGGAAATTCTGTAGCAAAGCGTTTCCAGCATTCCTAGCCCCACTCTGGTGCTGCAGGCACAGCAAGGAGCTGTGGCACCGACCAGCTTCCATCCCTGTTTGCAGCACTGAGACCTCTGCCTCAGCTCAAAGCTGTTCTGAATTAGGTGGTTAGATTTTTCTAATTGCGTTTTTAAAGGCCGAGCCAGCAGTTCATTAGAAATCACGGAGCAAATTCTGCTTCTCTATTACACCAATATAAATCTTGAATGAATTTATATCAGGATAACTGGGAGGGTAGAATGTACCTCCCATCTTGTTCCTCAGATTATTAAAAGTTAAAGGGCCTTGAAAATTAAATTCACCTTTCCCTGTTCAAGCTGTTTACTCTGTTTTTTATTCCAGAAAGGACAGTTGAAAATAATTAACCAACCTCCCTTCTGCTTATAGGCACTTTTGAGTTGGGTTCTCATGTACTAGCCCAAGACTAGTTTGTGTGGAAAAGACCAGAGGGCATTTTCTTTCAAACAAATTGTTTTCATGGGAATAATTTCCCAGAGAATTATATTAAAACCTTTCTGTGAATCCTTGATTTTTGAAAAAAAAAAAAGAAAAAAAATTCCTCTATTCCTCTTATATATCCTTGATTTGGAGGACTTGGCAGTGTATTTGCAGATATAAATGAGCACCTTAATGAAAGTCCTTCAGGATTTTACCTTCTAAACAGGCTAACCTTATTTAACCGAAATACTTCTTAGCGAGGAAAGGAAAACCTTGCAGGAAAATTTTGGCTCCGAGTTTCCAACCCTTGCAAGTAAGGTTTTATAATAGAAACGCTGATAGAACTTTAATTACAGGGCAATAAATAGCATCGCTGCCTAATCTTCTGATATTTCTTTGGATTCTGAGCGGAGGTTCGCAGCTGTTGCTGGAAGCTGATGATCGGGGGCTCTCGGGGCTGGGAGTTGTTCCCCCCACCCCGCGGAAGCAGCGGCGGCAGCAGCGAGCGCGGAGCGGGAGGGACGCGGCCGGGGCAATCGGCGGGAAACGGGGGAGGGGAATGGGGACAATCGGGACCCTGGCACCGAATATCCCACCCGCGGAAAAGGTTTTCCCGTCCCGGTGAATGGCCGAGAGGATGGAGGTGCGGGCAAGCCAGGTTAAACGAGGCCAGTGGCGGTAAAATAAATGAATAATAAGAATAACGAGAATTACAATAGCGCGAGGGGCTTGAGCCGGGGGCGATCGCTGTCGGGGCAGCCCCGCGGTGCCCTCCGCGCATCCCGGCGCATCCCGGCGCTGCGGGCGGAGCGGAGCGCGGCTTCCCCGGGAAGCGGGGGACGGACACGCCGCCCGCCACTCTTATCATCGACATTATCGATTATAAAAATATTCTGAAAATCCGATTCTTCCGTAACATTGGTCTATAGAGGCAGCACGGAGAAAGGCTCCCCCTCCCCTGCCCGCCGCGGCTTTTCCGCGGGTGCGGAGCGGCCGCCCGTGATGCGCAGCCTTCCCCCAGCCCTGCGCGCCTCCGGCCGCCCGTCCCCGGCTCTCCTGCGGTTCCTCCAGTAAAAACACAACCCCCAAAAAACACCAAGAGAACAAAAAAATACCCCCGAGCCCCCGAAAGAAATCCCGGGCAAGGAGCGCGGCGCTGGGGAGGGATGGGAGGGATGCGTGCGAGGGGCTTAACCCTTGGAGCTTTGAAGGCAAAACAAGGAAATACGTTGGAAAGGCATGTCTGTAAACAATGATAATTAGCCTTTTCAAAAATCATAACACTGATTAAAATCTCGGATTCATTATTTATTCATCACAGAACCTCTTTGCAGACCTGGGAATAGTGATTAAAACCTAAGTGCTTCTCAATTTTGCACAGCTCAAGAGGAGCCTAAAAAGGGGTTAAAATGGAAAGGAAAGAGGAAACCAAGCAAACAGAATTCTTCTTTTAAGAACCAATACTTTCTTCTTCCCTTCCTGGCAGGAATACTCTTATTCCCCCAAATTTTGGTATTATGAAAATGTTTCTCATACTAAGTACAAGTGTTAGACTGAATCCAGTTGGTACTAAAATTGCAAACACACTTTCACTCCTAGAAAAGCCAACAGAAAGGAACTTCTTTTAACTCCATAATAGCAGGTTACAGAGTAAATGAACAACTGATGGTCAACTGGCCAATTATGGTATAAATATCCGTTGTTTACAGCGAGGTGTTAAATGAGCCTTTCGAGCACAAAGGATCAGACTGTCTAAGCTACAATTTGTGCTTCATCCCATTATGTCTCCCGAAAAAGGCCCGTGCCGTTGTAGGTAATGTGCACACAGAACATATTTCTCTCTGTTGATTTTAGTTTGCTTTAATTCAATACACACTCTTGTTTACTTTTTAAAATTTAAATAAATGTCAGCATTGTATAATTTCTATGTTAACAAAGCAGTGAGCAAAATCCCTTGTATGTTTATAAAATATTATTGTTTAATTCACATAGTTTAGGAATTCCAAATGTTGAGAATAGGAAGGAGGCCAAATACCATCTGTTTATAACTATGATGCATCATCATATGTGTACTTTAAAAAAGAAGAAGGAAAAAAAAAAAAAAAAAAAGCTTGGTCAATCATGCCACTGTTCTATCTGTTAGGAATATAGTGAGGATTTAAAATCTCTCTGTGCCATCCACAGGAAATTTTAGGGCGGTTTAATTCTGAGCAGGGATGTTACAAGAGTTGCTCAGGTCTGTGTTCCTGTCAGAAGAGCTGCAGGAAACACTCACGTGTCCCAACCACTGCAGGCATGAATTCAATCACTTTCTCCCAACCCCACTTCTAGAGACCGAGAAGCAAAACCTGAGAGATTTATTTAAACTCCTTTATAGATTCTGGGGGGAGAGGGGAGGTGTGGGTGCATCTGGGGCTTCATTTCCAAGCGCTTCATACGTTTGTGTGCCCGTGTTTTTAAGGACAGAAGGAAAGCGTGAGGATTTTGTAGCCTGTCTTGCAAAACACAGGCTATAGACTATCATTCAGCTGATTCTGCAAATAGCTTAAAAAAAAAAAAACAACAAAACAACAACCCTCTGTCAAATGTTAGTAGTTTTAGGTCCAAGTTAAAATAGGTCCTCGTTAAAAATAATACCTTCCATACTATGGAGTGGTATGTAACGTGCATTTTAAAGAGAAGGTAGTCTGCAGGCTTAAAAACAAAGAGAGTGTCTCCAAGTTAAGTAGATAAGAAGATTTTTTTTTCCAAACCCAAGTTAATTAGCTGGTACGTCAAGCCTCATAGATGTCTTCCTACCTTTCAAGGGCTGAAGAATCCCCAGTAAATGTACTTAAACTTCCTAGCGAGGGCCAGTGAGATGAATGCGGAGATTAGGGCGAGTATTACCGTGCCTTCTCAGTGCATCCCAGCTGCAGTTCATCCTACTATTGATAATGATGCTTGGAGTTACTGAGGTGGTTTCTGAAACTCACATATGGGGTCCTTTCCCCAAGGATGAGGAATAATAGCGGCACTCAGGTGGTACGGGGAGGGCAAGCACAGATTTGCAGTTGTCTTTGCCTGGTGCGTGGTGACTTTTCAGTCATGCTGATTTAATAAAGGGAGAGGTACCTTCAGGACAAGGGCTGTAATTCTCTGGTGCAGTGTTTGATTTGTGTTAACAAACAGGAGGGAAGAAAAAAAAAAAGCACAGGTGAAAGGAAAAAATGTCTGGGCTTGCTGGAAGGCAGCCCTGGCAAGAACGCTGGTGCAGTATAAAAGGTTTTGTGGCCAAACTCTCAGCAATTTCTGTAATACCACAATTTAGCATACTGTACACTGCACTGAAATGCCTGGGACTTTGTTTTTGAACTTCTTCCTTTCTACTGTTACACTTAACTTGCAGCATCTTGAATTACTTAGCTACACCCAGATAGAAAGTTACCGTTCCTTTAGCTCTGCACACTGCGCTGGGCTCTTAGTGCTAAAAACTGTCCATCAGAATGGAAAAGCTTTCCAGCCCTTTCCTCTATATTTCCCAGCTTTTAGCATAACCTTCTGAGATGGTTTATTATCTTAAAAGACTTTCATATTTTTAATTAAGAAAAGGAAATGCCTTACACACCTCTCTTCAGTAATCTTTTTGGAGCTGGTTCCATCAGCAGGGATAATTTGCTACCATGCCATGAGCTTAATCTGCTCACGCTGACATTACAGGAGTGAGAAACAGGACAAAAGGCACCTTCTGTCACTGTAGTTTGCAAAAATATTCATAAATGTAAAATGTATACAATCCCAGCTTGAAAAAAAAACCTGGTGCCAGCTCCACACAGCCAGGCATGCATTCCTGCGTATTACTTCCTATTTTCCATGGCTATGTGATCCTGGGTTTCCCAAGCTGAGATAGCAATCAAGGGGGAGGATTGTCCAATTATGATGTGCATACCTGTCTACAAGGAATTTTGTGGACCCTTCATGCTCATTTATCACTTGGTTTTTCCACACTGGAGTAGTTCCATGAGATGCCCTGAGAGAGGCTGCTCCAAAGGTTCCTCAGTGCCATGTTCACTGCATGCTTGGTTCTGTGCTGTTCCTCAGCACTCTGGGTCAGTAAAGGATTTATATTTGTAAAGGATTTATATTTCTCCTTTGTAAAGAGCTGTGGTTGAGGCTGGATGTCCAGGACATCCAGGTGGGAAGCCATCAGTCTCTGGGTCTTGCTTCTGTGTCCGAGGTACCTGTGTTGTGTCAGGACTGCAAACCAAACTGCACCAGGCATGAAGCACGTGGTAATTCAAAAGGAGAATGTGTTCTCCTGGTCATCACACTAACTTCTGGCATCCTTTTGGGGTCTGAACACCTTGTGCTCCCCTTTAGCAGAGGTAACTGAGGGCATTGATCATCTCACAAGCTCCTGGGCATTAACATTTAACCATCCTATAATTTGGTTTTTAAGTGAAAGCAGGGAGATTAATAAACTTAATCTAGCATTCACACAGATTTGAGGACAGCTGACCTCTGCCCTCTAGAGACCCAGGCTCATTTAAGAATCTGCATCTGAGAGAGCCCCCACAGTTGTCCTGTCACAGCCAGTCCTGTCCCCCGTGGGCTGCAGAGTGTCACCCTCACTGTCTGCAGCAGGAGCGGTGGTGACAAGGAATTTGCTGTTTTTATTTATGTCCCCCTCCTCTAGAAGGGTCGGTGTTAGCAAACACAGCTCCCCCCTTCAAAATAGCATCTCTCCTGGGGATTGGAACAGCAAAAGCAAAATCTTGGTCAAAAATGAGTCAATCTTTCAATTTGTTTGCATACAGGAGAGAAAGAAAAAAATCAGACCAAAAAAAAAAAGGGAAGCAGTAATGTCAGGTCTTTGTTTTGGGGGCAGAATTTTGCAACTTTTGGCATTACCTTACAAAAGCCTTCGTGGGAAAGCCTTTCGTGTTGGAGCATTCAGCCAACGGAAGCACTCCCTCAAACTGTAAAGCATTATCTGTGGATTTCTTTGCACATTCCCCGTCCTGCAATTCTTGGGGAAGAAAAAAAAAAAAAAAGTACTTGGATAGGAGTAGTTTGTCAATGCTATTAATAGATATGTTTAATGCAGAAGTGTGCAATGTGATGAACAGCCTTGGCAGGAACCATATCCAGCCTGATTGTATTGTAATACTGTTTGATGCAGCAGTGTGTTTGATCAGTTACAAGTGATGAGTATCATATCACATCAAACAATTTAATACAGTCTCATTGTATGGAATTATGGCTGCTGTCAATCAGCATGTGGCCTATTCCTTACAGATCTGTCTTTGGGAGCTGGAATACAGTGGTAGCTTCATATGCATTAATAAATAAAGTGCTGCTGAAATTCCATACAGACCTGTTGAGGTTTTTTGTTTCTCTTTCATGGCTTCTTTATTTTTTATTTCATTTTCATGATCTTTTGTCACTCTCTTCTTTTTGAATGCTGTGTGGAGGTGAATTCACCTGGCCAACAGGACCCAGGGTGGGGCTGGCATGCTTTGAGGAATGCTTGGAAAACATCTAGCAAGAATATTTATATATGAGAGTTGTGAATTTTGTTTTTCTGTGAATAGCAGCCTGAGTATAAATCCACTGAACTTGTTTTCAGCTGAAGCTTCACAGAGTCTCTTTTCTTGGCTTCCTCAGGGGGAGGAGAGGCTATCTATTAAAAATGCATATGTTTTGTCTTACTGCTTGGCACACCTCACTTGATAACCCCCTACTTTGGTTTGGGGATGGCGCTCTTTGAACTTCAAGTCTCTTCCTTAGGACTGATATATTCAAGGTGCTGGAGGGGAAGCCTATGTCAGATGAAAGATATGTATGTAAATAACGGTGTAGAGGTGGGGTTTAAGGCATCACCCATTTTACTATCAGTTTCAGACATATGCTGCTCTGCTGCTGGCTTGCCTTGCTCCCACTCCCTAACACAGAGCATGGGTTTTAATGAAGTCATACTCTGCTGCCTACAAATATGGGGTCATGCTACACTTGTACAGGAGTGGTGATTTCAGTAATGTTGCTTATTGTGGTCAAAGAGGGCAGAAGATTGCCTTTTTTTGCATCGTGTGGCTCTGGGGTTTTGGAGCCTGCACAGCCAAATTGACTGCATTGCAGTAGGGCCACACATTCAGAGAATGGAGGTGTCACGCTGGAAAGCCAAATTTCAGCAGCTGATTAATCAATGTAATGACTGTAAGCTTTCCCACCTTTTACTACTGTCTCAGCCTGCAGATCTAAATAAGACTGGTGCTTGAAAGGGAAACCTCAGAAGAAATTTTTGTAGATGCTAAAGGAAGTGGTTCTTGGCTTAATAAATGGCATGTTTCTTCTACATCAAAAATTCTCCTTGGGGGTAAAACAAGGCCTGGTGAGAGATAGGGACAGGGATAAAGATAGCTGCATTTAAGAGATATTTCTGGTTGACTTTGAAGTGGTGACTGAGTTTGAGCTCACCTCGGGTTTGGGGGGTGCAGCTCTGGCTTTCCCTGGCACAGATTTCCCAGCAAAACTGCCCTGATGGATCAGTGGGAGCAGCCAGGGCTGTGGCATGGTCAGAAGGAAGCTTAGCATTATGTAACTCCAACAACCTGAGCTCGGAGGCATCCATGTAAAGCAAATAAATAAAAGACCCAGCTTGTTCCTTGTGACATGATCCACCTGATAATTCCTGAGCACTGCTCAGCCAGGTATTTCCTCTGCCTCCTAATCCAAGCAAGATAGGCAAAACCCCATATGCTCTATTTTCCAAATAGGAATGACTTGTCCTGTTACACAAATCATTACAGAATTTTATTATTTTTATGGATTATAAACTGGCCACAGTGATACCCTGCTCTTGCAGATGAGGATGATCAATTCAGAGCCAAAGAGCCCCACGGTGTCTGACAGCCTGGGCCTTAATGGTGCAAGGCAATGCAAAGACAGTGAGGGTAAAACAATATTTATAGGAGTCCTTATAGCAAAATTGTTTTGCTTCAGAGCTGGCTTGTTAGGTGGCTGCTAATGACACTCCAGGATCACACAGCACCTGAAGTGGAGTGTGTCCTTCCCTGGTTTATCTCATGTCTGGCATTAATTGGCCATGGCTCCGTCTGAGACCGTGATCCAGTCAAATCCTGTAGGCCACGCAGGTCTGGGTGGTATTTAGATCAGAAAACTCATCCAAGCAAGAGGAGCATTGGTTTGCCACTAATCCACAGGAGAGCAGTACCTCCACAAGGTTATTTGTAGATTATAAGGCCAAGAAAGGACTATTTGGATCATCTGGTGTCACGTGTATAACACAAGCCATATGACTTCCCTCAATTAATTCCTGTTTGAACCAGAAAACCTCATCCTCTACTGGTCTAAAAATTGCCAGCCATGCAGAAGCCACCACAACCTTTGATATTATTAGATACGGTGTTTTCAGAGAGATTTTCTCTCCAACAAAGGGTCAAAAGTGACATTTATCTCCTGTGATTATTAGATACTTGTTGCTAGGGCAAGAATGTGACTAACAGCACTGAGACCGAGGTTCCCAAATACCAATATCTTTCACCTGGGTTTTTCTTGTGGTCCTATCTCCATCAGAAATCCTTCATTTTGCCTTTTTTTTTTTGTGGTTTCTATTGCAAAGGGCAGTTCCTTGTCAGCCACCACAGTGACTTGGTGTACAGAGCAATGATCTATTGATAAACAGTGGTCCCTGCACTCATTTGGTGGAATTCACCCAAAATCACCAGGAATGACATTGCTGAAAAGATAACCATACCTATAGTTAAGAGGCTTTGATTTGATGTGCGTTTTAAGGGTTTTAGCAAAATAAAATAAAATAAAATAAAATAAAATAAAATAAAATAAAATAAAATAAAATAAAATAAAATAAAATAAAATAAAAAATTGCCACTAGTGTAGGTTATGAAACCATTGCTGCTTGCTGGGATGAAAGGCACCATATGTGAAACATGTTGCTGATTTCTTATCTCCAGAAAAAAAATGCTATTAAAGTGCAGAGGGACAGAATGATTTGTTTCTGCTGTAGGGGCAGTGTTTCATGGGTTTAGAGAATGAGGGTCCCATTCCCTCACTATATGCAACCTAAATGAGTGCTACTGAACTAGAATGTCAGAATTTAGTTACAAAGGTTTATTTTAAAGTATCCTTTATATATTTTTATAAAAGAAAAGGTTTTTTTATAAAAGGAATTTAAAAAAAAAATCCTATAGAACAAGACTTTTTGCAGGCATTCACCCTCAGTTGAATCACACACACATCTCCCTCCTCCAGTGCACAGCCTATGGAGTTGTGAGAGAAATGTTATTTCTCAAACAGTGAAATGTGCTTCCTAGCTAAGGAGATGGCCACATCTCCCCTGTGATAATGATATATAAAAGCCTCACCAACCAGCGAAATTCATCCCCTCCTTTCCTTTCCCGGAGGGCAGAGCAGAGGGAGCAAAATTCTCAGTGAGTGTTTATTGCGGGGACGGTGAGCTGGGGGACAAGAGGACCCTTCCTCCCACGGGTCCAGAGCATCCAGCACCCAGGGGACCCCACCCTGGGTGAAGTGAGGGACCCCCAGCCACGTCCCCCAGGGACACAGCCCTCCCCTGCTCATAGGATGCTCAGGACACAGCTTGCTTGGAGCAAATGCTGCCCAATCCCCTGTGTGGGTGCCCAACACGAGAGCTCCGAGCATCTCGCCCAGAGGATGATCTGACAGGGCTTTCCCAACAAAAATGGCTCCATGTGATTCTCCATCTTCCCTTCCCTGCCCTCCTGCCTCCAGTGCAGGACCCCCAACGAGTTAAAAGTGTAAGAGCTGCTCAGAAAAGAGGTCAGCTAATAAATGATATAGAAACCCCAGTCCCAGATTTTCTGTTTCCAACATGCTGCGCAACTAACACTGTGACACTTTGGCAAGATGATGGAGAAAAATCCCGTGCCAGCTGAATGATGAGCACCCATCTTTTTTAATTAATTGGGTTGAAAAATGTCTTGTGTCAGTTTGAATGTAGGGGCTCTTTGGGCTGCGTTTTTCTGGATACTCATATAGATACATCTAACTGCAGATTTGAGAGCCCAGCGTGAGGCCTCATAAATGATAAAAATATGTATATATTAGAATTATACACACACACACACATGCACATATTGGATAAATTGATACTTAAACATATATGTGTGTATATAATGTTCTGTTCTCTGTTCTGAGAGATATTTATAAATAGATTTTATATATATCTATTGCTATTATTCACAGCTCTATGTGCATGTGTATTGCAAAATCTGTTTGGCTTTTATTTCCTGATATGCTTTTTTAGTTTTTAGCAGAGTAATATATCTGATTTCTCTTTAAATTAAATGAATTTATTTGTCTGCCTTCCCTTAATGGAATCAGTTTTGATATACTCTTTGTTCATGCTGTTACAGGCTTCAGTCTAAGGGCTCTTTGTATTAACTTTTTAAAGTTACATTACAAAGAGGTTTTAAGATTTCCCAACAGGCTTTTATTTAACCAGGGCTTTTGATCTCAAACCTGCTGGGGCCTAGTGAAATCCTTACCAATTCTCCAGTAACTCCTCACTATTGGAATTTGAAAAGACCCACCTGAAGGATTTAACTCGCTGTATGGCTTCAGCCATCCTTTAGATGCTTCTATTCATGCAGACAGCGAGGGGGTCGAGGGCACCCTTTGTGATCCTCCAAGTAGCCTAAGGTGCCCTTTGCATAAGTTGTACTCCTGAGGAAATAAAAATCAGGAGGACACAAACCTATATACCTTATTTCCTGCTATCTTTACTTAAAGGAGGAGCACAGGGGGTCTGCTTAACATCCTTTGCTACCTAAATACCTTTTGGACATGGGAACTCAATAAAGGAACTTTCATTGCATCCATTACCCTACTGCGGTGCATAGCAAATTAGATTTAAAAGGGTACTTTTTCCCTTACAGCTATTTCTATCATTTTCTTTAAAATTTCAATTTAGTGTCTAGTGACAGAATATTCTGTAATGTACATTAGAACTATATAACACCAATTATGCTAACTGTGAACATTATTTCAAAAGAATTAGTTATATTAAGTTATAGATAAACCATTGGGAAAAAAAAAGGTCAGGTTAGGGAAAAAAAAAAAGGAGCTGTGTGATAATGTTTTAAAGGAGCAACATGAAGTGAATGCTCTTTTCATTTTTTAATCCTTTCATTTTGCATAACCCACTCTGAATTTTTGCAACTGGCTTGGTCTTGGTTGTTTAGGCAGGGGGGCGGCGTGTCACTGTGTTAGTTTACAGCTACAAATCGTGGTGTAAAACCCACAGCTGGGTCCTGTGGTTGGGGAGAAACATCATTTCCTCCGTTTGGGGGGAAATGGAATTGCAGAAACCCATGAAAAGTCTTTTGGCAGACACTGGTGACCAGTACACAGGGAATAAAAAAAAAAAAAAAAGAAAAAAGGAAAAAATGCTGGCAGACCAAGCTTGAGAGAATATAACTAAGCACATTCTTGTCACAGTTTTGGTTGTCTGTTTTCTTTCTCATGACTGTACCACACATGATATGTCTGTTACCTGCATTTTGTGTTAGCTTTCTCAGATTAATTCCTTTTCTATTTCAGCCCTATGTTAAAATAAAACCACTCCAGAGTGCAAGAGAATCTAAATGTACCTTATGTTTTCATGACTCTTATTTTCATTTGTCTATTTCCTATTGGTTTGTGGGTTGGAGGAGTTTTGAGTTTCAAGTTATGTATTTGTGCTCCTTCTTTGTGTGCAGTTGATCTGGATGTGCATTGCACTGGAGATGTTTTGTGTAGATGAATAAAATAAAAATTCTCCATTTTAATCCTTATTTTCCCCTGCCTTAGAGTTGGTTCAAGACTTTTGCTGGAACTGTGTGCGGTTTGGTTATTTCAATTTGTAGGGATTCCTGGCAAATCATTTGTGTTTGTTTGACGTCCTGTGGGATCAAACTGCCATGAATTTTGAATGTTCTAAAAACTGTGTAGTTTACTTCAGCTAAAACCGCCTTCCACTTGAAAACATAAATCAGCACAGTTGAAATCTAGTCAAGGTCTTTTTTTTTTTCTTTTTTTTTTTTTTTTAACACTTGGGATTTGCCTCAACTTCAGCTTGAGCTGAAGCATCTCTGTGCTGGTCCCTTGCATCCAGAAGAAAAGCTGGATGACATTGCCATGAGCCAAGTGCCAAATTGCCAAGCAGAGGACAGTTCTGACTGTCCATCACAAGTGATGGGTCCTTGGGCAGAGCCTGAAATGTGCCCTGCCTAGGATTGCACCTTCTGCAGGTGGGTTTTCCTGTTTGGGGCCCTTCTCACACGGTCTAGAGTTCAATGACTTCACAAAACCCATCAGGCTCCAAGTCAATGAGGGAATCACAGAATCATTTAGGTTGGAAAAGACCTCCAAGATCACCGAGTCCAATTTAGACTTTTGTTCAGCTGCAGCTCCAAGTGGAGTTACAGTAGGAGCTTTCACTTTTTCTCCAGCAGTGACGTGAAATTGGAAGCAGATGTGAACGCTGGCATTGTCTCTGGGGGACAGATGATGTTATTTCACCAGCTTGACATCTGTTGAGACTTGATTAAACCCAAAGCGTGCTGGGCTGGTCCTGTTCTCTAGATCCTCTGAAAAGGGATTTGTCCCACCAAGTGTATTTGAGGATTCAAGCCTCCCTTTAAAACCTGGAAGCCTCTGAGCTGGGGCTTCAAATTGGACTTTTTTTATGTTCAGGAGATGCAAACCACAGTGGAAAGGTTTATATCTTTGTGAGGCTTTAATACAAGACCATCTTTGTAGAATAGTGGGAAAGAAAGGCAAATTGAGAGGGGAAGAAGGAGCTTTTGATTGGCAAGGCCTGGTGATACTTTTGGATGCGTGTCAGGGCACAGGAAGATGCCCTGATCCAAGACCTTTATTCTTAAAAACTTCCTGACAACTTTGCTGGGCAATGTCATCCTTGCCCACCCCAAAGAGGGAGAAGCTGTGTTCCTCAAGCACATCTTTTCCACCGTGCTGTACCCATCACTGTGTGTCTTGGAGGGGTATAGAAAGCCCTAATTTCCATGTGGATGGTGAGGGATGCCTTTGTGGAGGAAGCAGCCCCGGATGCTGCCTGGATGCCTGAATAGCCCCCAAGAAACCAAAGCATCCCAAGTTTTGTTCCACCAGCTCCCCCTGTGACCTTTGGTAAGCAACTTAACCTGTTGTCCTCAGGATCCCCAGTAAAATGGGAGACCTTAATACTTATCTGGTGGGATAACAGTGCTTAATACTTACCTAATTGGATGACAATACTTACCTACCTACCTCACAGGGGTGTTGTGAGGATTAATTAGCTAATGTTTGTAAAGTGCTTTGGAGATGGAAAGCGGTATATAGTAGTGCTAAGCACTGTTACTCTGTGTCAGCACCCAGACCTTAAAATGGCTAAGGCTGCAATAAGAGTTTTTTTATGTTTTTAAATAAGCCAATTCTGCAAGGCATCCGGATGCTGGGGTTATTTTTAGGCAGAGATTTCTAAGAAAGTTGGGAAACAGAAGGGTATAATTATATGACCTGGAACCTTTTGTTGTTTCTTTTAGTTGACCAGCTAAACAATCTTAGGTGTTGTTTGATGAATTGTAAAAACTGCATGTTGGTGTTTAAGACATATCAGTGTTTACTCTTGCTGATCAAACAATATTCGTTGAAATAAATGTCTTTGCTACAATTTGGACAAACAAATATATTATATAAGCCACAGGAAGTATTTATTCCTCTATGTTGTTTCTTTCTGTGAGCAGCTTTTTTTATCAGTGTAATTCTGCTCTTGTTCCCATTAGGGTAACTGAAAGGTAACACCACTGCAGTAAACGGAATTACACCAGATACAAAAGCATTATGTGAGAGCAAAATTATATTTATATGTGGTCTGAAATGCAACTTGATTCTTGGTTTTAAAGAAAAATCAAACCAAACATTCCTAGAAATATGTATAAATGCAACTTTAACAGAAATTGTCAAACTCTTTGTTGAATCCTGCTTGTTACATGGCAACTCCTAAACAGATTTTGCAAAAGGAAGGTCTGGTATAGCATAGACCATATTTTCCCTTTTGTGGGAGGAAACTTTGCAGGATTTTTGCTTTTAAATATTTTATTTGGTTCCTAATGTGGGCTCTCGATCCAAGAAAGCAACTTTATAGTTATCAAAGCACCCATTTGTATATTTTTTTGTTAGAGCATTTCTTCAGATCTTTTCTTCCCAAGTGTTAAAGAGAATTCCCACAAATTCCTAAAATCTGTTAAAATACAGAACAGAGTGCTCACATTGGTATGTTGTATCTTGGCTGTCCCTGGTAGAGAGCCTGTGCATTTTCATCCTGGGTATGCAGAAGAAATTCGATCTGCTGCTGGGCTAAGCACCAGGATTTGGTTGGCTCTAGGACCAATTCTTACATTTCTGCATCGGGCAAACATAAGAATGGATAACACTTGAAATAAAGCCTACCCCAAAGCCTTTCGTGTGGATATCAGGTTATTTGAAAATGTAACAGAGACCATTCACCATAACCAAGGGTGAGTCAAGGAAAATGGCACCAGAGGGCTCAGAGCAGCCAGGAGGAAAGCTCAGCCCAACCCCGGGTGCATTGTCGGTGTCCCAGCTGCCAGAACGACCGAGGAGAATTTGGGGGAAGTGGGCCAGGAAGCCAGGTGTGGTTGCTGGGAAGGATATCTCCCAGATTAACTGGTGGTTGGCCCTTCAGCTGGCCATGAGAGCCCCCAGGTGCTGAATCCAGCTTTGGACCACAGGAGGAGGTGAAGGGGAGGACGACTGACACTGTCACCCTCTAACTCATCAGGCGAATGCTTATATAATGCATGCATGTGAATATAATAGCTGTGGAGCACTCTGCACTTGGTGTTCCTGAGGAGCAGCTGAGGGGATGAGGGGACTTCGTGTTTGGGGAGAATTATTTGTATCCAGGCAGCAGAATTTGCAGACTTGGAAGCTGGGAAATTTGGTTGAAGTACAGGACTTTGCTAACCCCTCAGTGGCCATTGTTAGCATTTCCCAAAACAGGAATTCTTGCCAAAATGGAGAGGATTGCCATAGCCAGTGCCTGGAGCTAAGAAGGTGAAATGCAGACAGGGAGGGAAAAGGTGGGGAAAGAGGGGGTTTGCAGTGGGGCGTCAAACAATGGAAAAAAAGGTAAAAATCTGAAATTCTGTCTCTGCTCTCAGTGACCTTGGGCAAACTGTATAAGCACAGTGTAAAATGAGATAAAAGGCCGTTTCTACTGCACTTTAGGAATGATTAGAGACAGTGCAGTGCCCAGGTGCCACCATGATGGAGACAGACACAGACAGGCAGAGCAGCTCCCAGTGGGCTTCGCTCTGCATCATGTGCTGGGAGAGCACTTCTGCAATCTCTTTAGCCTCAGGAGACCTAAAGATGTAGCTGTGGATAGTTTTGTCTATCTGAATTTAATCTTCTCTCTCCTGCCTTCCTCAAATCAGCTCCATCTGATGGTGTAGTACATATTTCCATTACATATTCACCAGTCTGGCAGCACTCCTTTGAAAAAGAGATGTTCTGGGGGGAAAGCACAGCCCAAAGTCCACCTTCCTGAGCAGACTGTGCTTGCTGCATCAGCAATGAGTGACAAGTAAATCAGCCAGTAACACCTGAAATTGCTTCAGTGAAGTCTACCAGAACTTGTAAGCCAAAGGTTTCTTTCCTGCTCTAATAAGTGCTTAATAAATAACAATTTCTATTAAAAGGAAAAAAAAAAAAAAAAGAAAAAGTAGTGGTCATACAAATAAGACAGTGCTACTGAACAGGAGAGCCTCAAGGGGACACATGACACCTGATCACTGAGGCTGCCTCTGGCAGTCAAAGAATCACAGAATCATAAAAAGGTTTGGATTGGAAGGGACCTTAGAGATCATCTGGTTCCAACACCCACAGGCACATCTGGGCTGTGATTCTTTCTATATTAAAAAAGCTCAGTGGTCCCTTCCTCACCTTTGGCCAAGGATTTCTGCTCTTCCCTGGGAGCAGTGCTGATATTCCATGGTGCATGACCACCCTGGGGATCCAAACTGGCCAAACTCCCAGCCAAACCTGGTAATTGAATTTCCAAATGGTCCCTGGAGGTGTTAGCCCCAGCCTAGAGAAAGGATGTAGGGTGTAGGATAAGGAATATTGGGAAAGGTGAAATCATAGCAGCCTCAGAGGGGTCTGGATAAGACATCAAGAAAACACCCAAAGAAAATACCTTACTTACTGCTTTTAATCGTGGCTGGTGCTGTAGGTGGTCAGATACAAAAGATTTAAAAAGAGGACAAGAAAGGGCTGTCTCAAATTGAGCATTTATTCAGAGATGGCCTAAATTAAGCAAAGGACAGGATGTGCAGGATGCTGAAGTCTGTGGCAGACCGGAACCCTCTTGTTTCTGCCTCAGCCTCATCTTCATCACTGCAATGAAAAGTATTTGTGCTCTGCTCAGCGTGGGTGGATTTCTGCAGCCCTCAATGGGATTGCAGGGGGAATCAAAGTGAAGAGTCCTCTTTAGGTCCTCAAGAAATAGAGCTTTCTGCTGGTTAACCATTACTTTGCATTTTCCCTTCCTTACAAAACGACTGAGGTTAAACATTAAGCGCCTGCAGTGAAGGACACCTGTATTTGCTGGTCCCATTATGCAGCTCTACTGAAAAGGCTTTACAGCTGTCTAAATTAGCATAATTAAATCCACATCAATTAAAAAACCTCCATCATCTCTTTCCCCTTCAGATGCAGATAGTCGCATTTGTCTAAGGTGCTAAGTGACAAAGGAACTTTTTAACAGTGGAAGCCCGAGCTGAAAGGAAGAGTAATACGGGTTGTATATTGGCCCAAGGTTCACCTTAACACCAGTGGAAGTGATTAGTGGGTGCTGCTCTGCCTAAAGAGGTAGAGCTGCCTTTTGCATGACAATGATGCCAGGACCCAGAGCCAGGCATTAGAGATGTGCATTTTACAACAGGCTTGGCTTCTATTGCTCCTTTATACCCCATTAATGGGGGGAAACAAAGCCTGGCATGATTTGGCCTATTTCCCCCACCCTACTTTCTTCCCTTTTTTGGTTTTTTTTGGGGGCTTTTTTTTTTTTTTTTCAGTTGGTTGTTTTGTTTTAGGGTTTTGTGTTGTTGTGTGTGGGGAAGCCCCAGTGACCCCAGGATAGCAGCAAAGGCTGCGCTGTGTGATGCGAGCGAAGAGAATTCCTCCAGATGAAAACTGACATGGGGTTCAGGGGTTAATTTCTGGAACAGGCGCATTTGCATACAAATGAAAAATGATGGAATTTCTGTTCTCCTAAATTTTCAATGTCATCAGCATCAAACAGCAGTCAGTGCTCCCTTGCTGTTTGAAGAATATTCATTACTTCAGAAGAAGGGGCACCTTGTTTGGTATTAATCTCCTCTTCAGTTCAATGACTTAATTTGCTAAACTCCATCTGAAGTGCCACTCACTTTTAGATTTCTCTGCTATTCTTTGTTATTTTTCATAACATATTCTTAATACTTTTTTTATTTGTAAGGGAATACGCGTCCCCAGCAAATGCAAGCAGGAGGAAGGACTGCCTTTATTTATTTATTTAATTTCACCCAGAGAACTCAGCACCCCTCTGAATCATTTGTAACACGTGTTGGTGTCTGCTCGCCTTAAAATTCATGGGGGTTTAGCAGAAAGAAAATAACTTTGTGGACTCAAATGGGAAAACAAACATTTTTTCGTTCAAAACTGACATTTAAATGGACATCTGGTGCCTTGTGCAGCAAGGTTATGGGGTGTCATGCCTCTAACAAAAGGTAACAAGCAGCTAAGTGATTAATCCCCCAAAGAAAATCACAATATTCTTTTAGTTCCTGCCTCTGGAAATTCTCATCTGAAACCGCAGTGGCTGAAGACGTACTCGAGGAAACTTTTGTGCTAGATCTTATTTCCCCATTGTCCTCTCCGTGTCTGCCAGGGGCCTGAGGAAGGATCCCATTTCCCTCCATTTTTGCCCTTCATGGTTATAATTCTTGTCCCTGAATAGGATTATTCAGGGGATCTTTAGATCTTCAGAGCCTGGGGATGCCTCTGGGGAATTGGCCCAGGGCTCTCAGGTGCCCATTCCCACCCTGTGGCCTGGGTGCTCCTGCCTGAGGGTCCCAGGGGAGGGTGGGTGTCCCTGTGGGATGGGAGCCATCCAACTCATGTGCAAGGGCTTAAAAAAACCCTCAAAGTCAGGATTTGCCCCATAACCTTTTGTTTTTATATGTCCAGGGCTTTCTGAACTTTCCAGTCAGGCTTATTCTTGATTCTCAAAATAATGGGGGTTTTTGTTTGTTTGTTTTTTAATTATTAATCAGATCTGATTTTTTTGGCATGAGCACTTATGGAAATGAAGCAATTGCACTGTCTGTTCTTCTGTCTGTCGCCCCTACTAACTTTTGAACCTCTTTGCCAATATCTCTCCAGTTTGTTAACAGGCTACAGAGCTCAAAGGTGTGAAGTGCTTTCCAGTTTTATTTTTTTTCCTTTCATATCTAACTCTGAAATGGTAACATTTACCGTTGGAAACAGTACGGACAGCTAAGCTTTTCTCATTTTTTTTTCTTCTTTTTTTTTTTTTTTGGTGACTTGTAAGGGGAAAAGAGGTGATCTGAGGATTAATTCCCTGTGTGTCTCTATGAAGGCTGTTAGCAATTAACCAACTCACTCCGGATGCCTCCAAGTCCAGCTGGGTGAGGTTCAAGATCCTTGGCAAAAAAAAATATCAAACAACAAACTATGTACACATAGTATATACAAACAACTTGCATGCAATTGCCTCTTGCTGCCTTCTCTTCATGTAACCTTTCTTTAAACTGAGAATTTTGTGGTTTTTCCATATTTATGGAGCGTGTCACTCAGCGGGGCTGTAGTCCTGAGCAGGACCTTGAGCACTCGAAAAATAAAAATAAACAGGGGCTGATGGGGGGGAGTTGCATTCCTACCTGGAGCATTAAGTTAAGAGTGTCTAAGGGCCTTGATCCTCAGCCCCAGCCAAGCTGGATTTAGCATAGGTCATATTAAGGTGGGGCAAAGGGGGCTTTGTGTCATTTTTAGATCCCCTTATCCCAGGCTCTGGAGCCCTGGTGTGATGGATGTGCTGGGAGGTTGGGATGGCAGAAGGGCTGGTGCAGCTGGCCCAGCGCCATCCAGAGATCCTCTCCACCAAGGGCAACTCGGGGGTGATGGGATAAGCCAGCTTTGCCAAAGGCAGCTGCTCTGGGAGCCCGGATCTGCCTCGTTATCCACAGAGAATATCCTCGGCACACAAAACTTTCTCTGTGGGAAGGCTGGGGTGTGGGAATGGATCCTGCGCTGACACGTCTGTGATGAGCGGGGAGATGCTCCCCTCCAGTGCAGCTTGTTGCTGTCGGAAGAACAAATCAAGGAATTGTCAGATAAAGCCGAGAGAATCAGTAAAAATCAGCGACATCCAGAATTCAGGGCCAAAGACTTACAACTGCCCCTGTCTTGTGCTGTGAAATCCTTCTGCCGGGGAGGGGGCTGGATTCCTCCCGATTCCCTTACGTGACAAAACACAGGCGGAAAAGTGACTCTCGCAAATGCCTTTGTGGTGGAAGGCTCAGGATTCTATCTGAGGATCTGATTCTTAGTCACATCTGTCTGTCTTGTTGTATGAATATTGATAATGAAGTCAGAAAGAGAGACTTGTCATCCTAAGTGCAGCAGACTCTGGCACTTGCCTGCTCAGGAGGAGGTGGCTCTGCTGCTTCGCTGCTGTCGGTGATGTCGGTTTGTTGAAATAATATGTCTCTGCCAGCTGAGAATCTGGCCTTGAAATGAGAAAAGTTGAGATTCCCATTGTTGAATTAGTTTGGCCACATTAAAAATACGTTGCTCTAGAAATGTGTATATGAATATGCTAATGTTTATTTTGCTAAATGTGCTTGCCAGGATGTGCCATGTGGCTGAGTTAGTGTTACTTTAAGAATCCTAATTTTTTGCCTTTTCAGACTTTGGATCTTTTAAACTTGTAAACACAGCATTTTGCTGGCAAAAGCCTCTATGATTTTATGCATACAGCTGACTTTTATCTTCACTTTTTACATCACCTTAATACTGAGAGAGAGAAAGCACTCATCTGTTTATGATAAGTTTATCAGAAATACTCCAAAGTTTTCCATGACTAAGATATTATATTGTTACAGTGGCTTGCTACAGGGTAATTTCTAGACAACAAACAGAATATTTCAAAGCCCAGATGTCCTGTTTAGACAAGGGGGTTTATATTGATTAGGATCTGCTTTCACCTAACATCGTGTAGTAAATATCACAAAGACATAATTAGAAAATTTGGTACAATATTTAGTCCTAGTCCCTGTGTGCCAGAATTGTTTGACTACTGAGAAACTGGAGCTTGTTTGCATCCCAGTGTGTTGTGAAATGCAAACTTCAAAGAAAATATTATATCTCCCAACTCCAGCTCGTGAGAGTCTTGGAAGTATAATACAGAAAGGCTTAACAATCCCTGCTGAGGAAAGGGCAATTTGACACTGAAACTACTGTTAAAGCACCGTTGACACTCTGGTGGGCAAAAAGTGCTTATTAGAGGAGTCTAGTTACAGTCTCAGGAGCCAGGCAGAGAAAACGCACCCGAGTCATTGTGAAAATTGGCAAGTTGCACCAAATAGATGTGTTTTGTGTATGTGTCTGTGCTATTTTTTTTCTCCCCCTCCTTAACTACACGTATCTCCATGTTTGCTTCGTAGGCTTTCCATAAGATTGGGGCCCTTGCGATATTCAAATAAAATATTTAGATTTGCAAAACTTCTGGAAGCCAGATTTTAAGGGAAAAAAGAAGTTTTTTGTCAGATTGTCAATGTCTGAATTTCATCACAATCTGTTCAGCTGTTTGTTGCAGGCAGGCGTAAAACATAGTGGGTAAGTGTGTGTTTGTACTTCTTATACATATTGAAAGAGGGCTGCCTAATCCCCTTGATGAGGAAAGCTCTGTAAATTATATACATCTGCAGGCACTGTTCATGGGTAGTACAGAAGCAGAGAGGCAGATCAGCAATTTGAGGGAGCAAATAAGAGTTTTATCACAAAGTCGGCGATTGGGAACCTCAGAGCAGCCCAGCCTCCTGGTGATGTCATTTATTTGTGGGTTTGTTTGGGGTTTTTTTTGAATGACCCGAATGTTTCGCCTTAAAATCTTTGCCTAGGAGGCCCTTCTATGCACCCAGGATTTCTGGCAAGAGAAAAAAAATATTTGCTGATGACAGCTCTGAATATATTCTCTTTAATTGTCACTTATGTCTCTGTCCCATCCTCTGCACCGTGCTAAAAATAGTAGTTTGGGTTGATGGTTTCAACACCATCTAATGTATGTATATTATTGCATTCAAAACCTACATAAAAATGTCAGGAATGAGACCTAACCCAGGAATAAAATTGAAAGTCACAAACATGAGAGAAGACCCAAATAATGAGGGTGTTGCAGGGAAATGTTGTATTGATGTCTCTGTGTAAATACATGCAGGCAGAACACTAAAAATCCCACCACCTTCCATGCATAGAGGATTCCTAGAATAATATTTCCCTATTTTTTTTTGGTAAATATGTAGGTAGTGTTTATATTTATCCTCAGCCTTTCCCTCTTTCCTTTAAGAGTGTGATTTGATAATTATGCTACAACACTTGTAAGGTAAGTGCAGGACATATTTTCCTGTCCATTTTGCAGAGGATAAATTTCTCCAAATCGTACAGCAAGTGTCTGGCAGAAGTGAGACTGACACCAAGGATAAAATCCCTTTGATTTCAGTGAGGCAAAGATTTTATTCCAGGAGTTTTGTCTCCACTTCTCCACTCTGTCTCTTATGCCCTGGGTATTCTGGGCTTTTGTTGCTACTTGATCCAAGCCTTGGCTCATTGGGTTAAAGGAGAGTCTGACAAAGAGGCAGCAATGGTAGTGTTAACGTGACACTGTAGTTATGGTTTTGTCAGCATTTCCATTATAAACTTCTGTTTGCAGCAATTATAAATCAGCCATGAAAAAAAAAAAAAAAAAAGGAAAGAAATCACTGTGAAGTAAAACTTGGCATGCCAGAGTCCAGGAGGGAATTTTGAGCTTTTGGAAATAATGGCTTCTGATTACCATAGACAGGCATGACATGATGTGCAAATATACACTCCACGTTGCACTGGAAAAAAATCAGAACAAGTGTCACCACTTTGTCATGGCCAAAGTGTGAGGGAAAGAGGGTCTTCCTGACTTTTTGGAAATGCGAGAAATATTTTATTATTCTCAGAAACATCCTATTAATGCCCTTAACTACTCCTTAATTTTTCCTGTTGACTTTGTATCATCCCATGTCAGGGAAAGAGGATGGCTGGCTTTGGGGTGTGCAGTGGATCAGGCAGTCAGCTGGTGTTGATCATCATCACAGCTCCACCCAAGTCCAGTGAAGTGAGGTTGGCTTACATCAGCGGACAGTCTGGCTCCATATCACCTTTCCACAGCAGGCTGAGGCATTTGCTACCCATTTGGAGCCCTAGTTAGTGTTTGTTTAACTTTGGAAGTCCATTCTGCCATACTGATTGAATTCCAGTGGTGGGATAGGCACAAACTGACTTGAAAGTGTTTTTGCTGAGGACGTAGTTGGTTATTTGGAAGTTGCATTGTGCTGATATTTACTGTATTGTATTCCAGGCTTTTTCCTGCTGCACAGCAGAGCGATGGAGCAGTTGCTGCTCAGCCAGTTTACAACTGTCAGGCCCGTCCAAGAGGCTGCAACCATTCACCTACCCTGCACCCAAACCATGATTTTGCAGGATGAAGCTGAGTCACTGCCCATTCTGGGTCAGAGCTCTGGGCTGAGCTCCCTCCTGCATCATCATGGCTCGTGAGTCACGCGAAAGACGAGCTGCTGGCTCGTGGGAGCAGCATTCCCCAGCAGCCGGGCTGGAACCCGAGTCCTTACTTCTGAATTCAGCTTGGAAATAACGACAGCGCCTCAGCAGCTTTGGCTTTCGGTGGTGCTGCTAATAACTGAGTGCTAAATGTGGAGCAGCTCTGCAGGAGTGTCCCAGAGTCGGGTTACGGGGAGCAGGCGTCAAAACAAAGGTGTGGCAAACTCGGGGTAACTCGTTGAATTGCGCGCTGGGGTTGGGTGTAGGGAGGAGAAGCAGCAAAACTCCTTGCTGGGGTTTTTTTAGATGTGACATTTCAGTGATGTACCAACAGAGGAAATTTTGCTTGCAGAATCCTGTGAGCAAAACACTTCTGAGAATGTATGTATACAATTGTTTAAAAAAACACAGGGTTACTGACACAGATGCCAATTTGGTAGGGCATATGGAACATTTACACTTGCCTTTTTCATTCTTTCTTGCTACAGCTGGTACTGATTTAGTATGTGAAATTTTACTAGCAGGAGTGCTAATCAAGACAGAGATTTCTGTGAGGATTTAGTCATTTATGTGGAGGAAAACTATGGGTATCATTAAAAAGTACAAGATCATCTTTGAGAGGAGCATTAGCATTAGCAACCTAATTTTTAAAGCAAACAGAGGGGAAAAGCCTACTGTATATCCTCAACAGCAGTGGCAGCAGCAGCAAATGATGTTCTTGTAATATTCAGTTATGTCACCTCTCTCTAAGTTTGAGCAAAGAGAATTTGAAATTCACTTGAAAAAAGAAGGCAATAGATGCTCCAAGTGCTTTTTCAGCCAGTGTGATAGCCTGTTCTGCTACATCAAATGGATATGGCTGGGAATGGGATTAAATCCAAAAGCCACATTCAAATTTTGGATCTGTGTTTGAATTTGAGGCCTCCATTCAAACCTAACTCTGTGATGGGGCTGCCTTTCACCATCTTGGCATTTGAGAAAGGGCCAACAGTATCCCACATCTAAAATCCAGAGTTTGTAAAAGTTCCCTTCCTTTTTTTCAGGAATTGCAGTCTGGGCCTGGAATGGAGACATTCAGATATTAAATACCAATTTTGGCCAATTTCTGACGGGACAAGAAATACCATATTCCACCAAGAAGGCAATGAGAGCGTGTTACTTGTCCAAAGAGGTGATTTTTGCGTTACACACGGTGTAAAAAATTATGCCTGGATTTAACTGCTGCTTCCTGCCAAGATTATTCCAGTGCAAACAGCAAGAGAATAACTGCTGTGTGTTAAGTGTGCTGTACAGGTGGCCCAGTGACAGGGGAGACCTGAGCAGTAAAAGCCAACATCTGCGGCCCGAGGTGCCTGAGCGCGGTGGAGCCGCGTGATGCTCCCCGTGGTGGGCAGCCAGCTGCCCCTCTCACGGCTCTGCCCTCATGGAGAGATGTGAGAGCAGCTCTGGAGTGCTCCCCCTGCCCTTTCCTTGCTGCTTTCCCGGCTAGTTTGGGGACTATGAGGGAAGACAATGTGGGGAGGATGCTGGGGTGATGCCCCCGGGTGATGGCGTTCTGAAATGTCTCGAGGTTTGCTGGTTGACACACACAATAAATAAATACCTGCCTGCAACTGCACAGGAATTCATCCCAGCTTCTCAGGGATTGGCTTCATGTTGAACTTTCTGAATTCATCCCAGCTTCTCAGGGATTGGCTTCATGTTGAACTTTCTGAATGTCTTTGCAAGCTGCTCCACTTTGCCATGACAGCCACTCTTTCCTGAGGCAAGATAACACTGCGGAGGGTTTGGAGAAAAAAATCAAGGCCCCTTCATTTTGCCTCAAGAGAGGCATCCCAAGTGCCTCTCTTGTTGGGAAAGGTAGTAAATTTTAGGCAGTTCCCAGATATCACTGGATTCAGTAGCTTTACTGCAGTGCAGATGGGAGAGGTCTCCTTTGACCCCTACAGGTAATGGCTTTCTTGTGGAAACTTCACAAATGCTGCAAGGTTATCTCATCTACCAGGGCTTAAACTCTTGAAAGAGCCCTGATAAGTTGGAATTAAATCCCTTTTTTCACTTTCACAACAGCACATTTCATTTAGTTATGACTAAAAATTTCCTAGCATTACTATTTTCCAGTATCCCAGCTTTTTAATCACGAGCAGAAAAGCTGAAGACTTATTGTAGAGCTAAAAAGAACTACATGACTCCTGGATCCCAACAATGACAATTTTCACTTAAAAGGCTTTTTTTCCCAAAATACATATACCACTAAATGTGATATCTCTGGGGCGCAGGGAAATGGCCATCAGGCTAATTAGCTCAAGGCAAGCAAAACCATAGGGGAAAAGGAAAAACAGCATTTATGTTGGCTTGAGCATTGCTGCTTACACTGAAACTGCTTGGATGTCTGTGAAAGCCATGCAGAGGTGCTTCTGGCTTTGTGGGCTGTGGGAGTGGGTCAGCTTTTTGTCTGATGGCATCAGGGCATCCCAGACCTGATGCTGTCAGCATGGGAGCTCCCTTCTCCAAAAACCTCAAGCATTTGACTTGTGTTGTTACAGCTGTCCAAACTTCCTAGCATAGCAAGGTGAAAGAATCTAATACTGGGTCAGAGCAGGAATATCACAGGATTTGCCTCTGCCTCCCAGAAAGAAAATGAAGTGAGTCATGATGGAGATTTCACTGTTGCCATCAATAAGAACAGTTACATCACCAAAAATGCGCAGTGCAGCGAGCTGAAGTCTTAGACAGTTTGTGATGTTTAAACATCTTAAGCACTGTTGAGCGTTTTCTCTACATTTCTTGATATGGCACTGTGGTTTTATTTAAGCAATCCCGAAAATCGTGGCCAGCTGCACCATCTGCCAGAGATGATGCAGGATGGGTGCCTCCAGCATGTCAGCGCTCAGATGTCATTTAAAAGGGAAATGCTTTCTGTACTGGGAAGAGGGCAGAGACAAAGAGCCTGGGCAGGCAGCAGCCTGTGCTAAGTGGAAAGAAGAATTGATACCTTTTCTAAGGCCTGACCCGAACATCTGAGTTCCTTCCCTTGGGGTTTCTCACGTCCAAATGTTCTTTTTTTTTCTTTTTTTTTTTTTTTTAAGAAGTGTGTGTATGTCTGTCGGGTTTTTTTTCTTTTTTTTTTTTTTTTTGACACTGACAGATCCAAAAAGGTTCTGAGAGATAAAGACCCCTCTGATGTTGAACAGGTGGCTTGTCCAGGCCATCGAGCACGATGGTGGCTGTGAGAGCAGAGCGTGTGGTGGTCCCACCTTGGCGCGGGGGCGCGGCGGGGATGCGGTTGGCATTTAAAGGTCAGTCCTGGCAGGTCCTCGGCACGTTCCCAGCAGCAGGTGACCTCCGTGACTGCTCTCCCCATCTCACACATCCGCCTCATCAAGGAGCCAGGCTGCACCTTTATGAAACTGTTTGCAGAAGAACGAGGCGTGATCACAACTAAGCTGAAGGGTGTCATATTCACTTTACCACCGACATGAGGACCAGTGGTTGAATATTCGATTACATGTCAGTCACAGCACATTAGGCAATCTTCCAGTCTGCCAGCTTTGCCCTTCCCAGCTCCCAGCTAAGTGTCATCAGGAAAGAAGTAGCACTGTGAAGGCAGGAATTGGCTTGCTCTGGGAGGTTTGGTCTCCATGAAAAATGTCCTCTCTTATCATTCCAGTGAGTCCATTGTTTCCCCCATGCTCTGGAGAGAGGAGGGTTGTTCGTGCCTCCTGACTCCACTCATGGTGCAGTTGCTACTCAATTTTGTCTCTAGATCCAAAGGTATAAATGTGTGCAAAAGCAGCAAATGTTGTACTAAAAAATTAGGGAGCCTGTCATTCCAACTACATTACCAAAAATATTCTGCTCTTTCAAATAAAGTGGCTATAAAAACTTGTTGTTCTGACCAAGCATTTTCTGGACTGTTTTGCTTGCAAATTACTGAGTGAAAATATGCTAGGAGTGGAAGTTAAGGACTGTGGACAATTTCCCACTTTGCTTAAGCCAGAAAAATCCCATCTCAGCTCCAAGAAGGAAACTACTTTCCAAAATCTCACTCAGAAAGTCCCAGTTCAGCTGGAACGAGCTGCTCCGTTTGCACTCAGTGGTTTCTGGAATAATAAAAAGCCCTGTATGCCCATGCCGGCAAGCACAAGCACCAAAGGATAACGTGGGTAGATAATTCCCTTCTGGAATTGGCATTAGGGGCTTATTATGGTTTTTGTTAGGCCTGTTAGCACCAGCTAGGTGAGAAGTAAAAGGGTGGAGTTCCCACTTTGCATCTTCTGCTCCCAAGGTAGAGCTGCGCCTCTTGTTTGGAGAGTTTCAAAGTGAATTTGAAATCAAAGTAGACAACACTGCCGTGACTGGGTGGGACATTCATAAGCAGAACTTTAGCTTTGTCTACTTTGATTTCAGATTCACTTTGAGTGTTTTTCTGACAGGAAGTGCAGGCATCACAAGACTCTTGGTAGCAGCATCACCATTAACTTTCCAAGTGACCCCTACTATTTAGCTGGAGAGACAATAAGATTGTGGTGGGTGTCAATGGGAATAACCTTTATGATACTTCCAAAGCTTCAATTCTGTCCTCAGGCTCCACAACTCCAAGAAATACTTAGAGGGAGAGACTGCCTGCAGAGTGAGGAGTGCAGTGTGATGGATGAAACAATAAAAATGACACCGCTGGTAAAACTGAAAGTTTATGTGTTGTGCCTATGATTGATGTCAGGGTGGTGGCATCCGGACCCTGTGTCATATTACAGGTGCAGCATGAGACCCTGTGTGTGGCAGGATGGCTGCACCCATGGCTGGTAAGTCCAGGGAGGTGAATTTGGCCTGCCTGGTGTCTGGTGAAATGAACACCTCCAGGAGGAATTGTCTGCGAGGATTGAGGGCATCTCTCAGCAAAAGAGTGAGGTGGAAAGTGCAGGTCTCCATTTTGGGTTGCTCTTGGAGAAAATGGCTGTTTTCCCCCTGCATCACCCTGCTCTTCCTTGCCCACGTTTGAAAAGGGCATCCTGAGTGCAGGCAGCAGAGCTGTTACAGACAGAAGGGCTGGGCTGAGAGCAGCCAGGGAAATGCACCTTACTTTTAAAAAGAAAGATGTGCCTTGACAGCTTGCCAAATGCCACATCTGCCTCTCTTTGCACCTCTGTGGGTGAAGCTGAACAGCAAGGTGGTGAAGATGAGTGAACTTATCCATTAACTGTGTGCGATCCACTCTCTCCTTTCCTGTACAACAGCTGTAGGTGATTCCTGACTGGAAGGACCTCCTGGAAACCCCATCTGCAGCACCTGGGGGGAGGCACAGCTGCGAGCTCCCTGTGGTGGGGTGAGGAGGCACCACACCACCAACACCTCAGATGGGCTGGGAGGAGGCTGGGGAGCATGGGCACTGGTAAATGGCTTCATTTCCCCCTCCACTTCCCCTCACCCTTGTCAGTTGTCTTTGCTGCTGGAAATTTTTTCATGTTTCATGATGTCTCCCCGTTGGGGAATGCTGATGAGGACGTGCGAGCCACAATGGTCTTGGAATTGGTTGTTTCTCAAGAGCTGAATCTGTCCTTCAGTTAACCAGGCAAGTCTAACTTGGTTTATCTGATTAGGTGGAAGGATTTGGTTGTTGTATGTCTAGTGTTGCATTTTTATTTCCTGCTCACAACGATACTAAATCATAACCTGCTGGTCTGCAGGTATCTTGGTGGGAATATTTTGCCTGTGACACTGGGTCTGTATTTTGCATGCAGCACATTGGCATTGTGTAAGTGTTATGAACAAGTTCTATTATCTTTGAAGCCACAGAAACGACAGTTATAATTATAGTCTGAAGATGCTGTAGTGTTTCAAATGTGCCTGCAGTAGTAGTGCTGTGATGAAAACACAGTGTGTCCCTGCAGCTTTTGCTGTGTTCAATGACATCATAATTATGTTGCATTCGAGCTTATACTTCTGTCTTTAAACACAAACAGCTTGTGTGAAATCTCTTGGGTTTTCCTTCTCATTTCTTGAGATAGTCCCTGGACTTAAATTAGTTGAAGCAATGAATAAGGTAGGGTGGTGCATTTTACAGGCTTTGTCTTGGGTTTTGCTGTGGATAAGTTGTAGGTAGTTCGTGTGTGGGATTTGAAAAATGAATGAATGTAGTTTAAAACCTCCAAAAGGGCATCTGCTGCTTGTTGGGCTGTGATTTCCTAGTCCTGGTGTATTTGACAGTCCTGTGATTTGTGATAATGGAATTACTGAAAAAAAAAATCAACAAAGACATGACACTGTGAATGTGCAAAACAAAATTTTTATTTCTGGAGTGAGTGCACTTTTAAGGTTGAAATGCCTCAGGCATGTGGCCTTAAGTGTCAATCTACCTGAGCCTTCTCCCAAGTGGAGATGTGTAACCACATCCCAGTGGCACAACTGCGAAAAGCTGTCCAGGCACCCGTGTGCCTCCATCTTCTTTAAAGCTGATTTCATGCCTGCTCATGCTTGCTCACAAAGTTCCAAGAAAGATTTTATCTTGTTTCAGTTTTTCATTTAAATTGTCCTAAAACACAAGGAGCTCTGCTTGGATCACACTCACCAGATGCCCAGAGGTTTCAGTTTCTAAAGATGAGTTTTTCAGCCTGAAAATTGAACCTGAATTCCTTGTTGCTCCCTGGGGATACAGCAGTGTGTTCACATCCCTCTCTCCCATTGGAGAACAGTGGCATTGAGGCTGGTGCTGTAGCACTGAGGCAGCCCAAGCACATCTTTGAGCCCATAGCCAGAGGTGTTATGAACACTAGGAACTACAGTAACATCTAAAAATAACCACAGTGAAAAACTGGTTGAAGAATAAGGCAAGAATTTTCCAACAAATATCTAATTACTATATTAAAAATATTTCTTTCATGTAAGACTTAGCTTAACTAACTCTGTAAATTAAATGTGGCATCTTTCTAATGCTTCTCTGAGTCTCTGTGATTGTTTTCATTATTGTTATGATTGTAACTGTTACTAGAATGAAATTATTTACACATAGAGCTAAATGATTATTTTCATTGCTATTCAGCTCCTGGCTGCATTAGACAGTAATGCAGCCACAAAACACTCATCCTCTTCAAAGCTGCAGGTTTCCCCATTTTTGGAGTGCCTGTGACCTGATGTTCCCATTGTTTGTGCATTTAGGGTGTATCAGGACATGTCAAGTGGAAAATGGCAAATAAAGTGTTCTCTGCCATCACAGCAGGGTGGAGCTGCTTTGGGATTTTTTTACTGCATAGTGGGCACTCAACCACTCTCTGCCCACTCTGGGAGCCTTCTCCATGATTGTTCCCACTTCAGGAGGCCCTTTTCCATGTGGGAACACCTGCTCATCCTAAAAAAATGCCCCTTAGTATGTGACTCCATACAGGCTATACTGGTGCTTTAGAAGCTTCCCTCAAGTTTTAGGACCTTTTTCCTATTTGCCTTTGGTAAACCTGGACAGCATGGAAACATCCCCAGGACACCAGAGCATTGGTGTAACCACTGACCAGTAGGGCCATAAAAGCTGATGAGGTGTGTAAGCAGCAGAGCACATAATGACCCTGAGTCCATGGCACTTCATCTTTAACACATGGACAGATACGGTCCAGTGGATAAAGCACTCATGTGAGAGCCAGGAGAACTCACTTTGGATCCTGGATTGGCCCCTGCCTTGCCTGTGACCTTTTGATGGTCGTTTCCCTACCCATGGCTTTGCTGTTTTCCAGTCTGGGAAGAAGGGGGGAATGTAAGGGTCAGGTGTGGGGGGTTGCCACTCCACATCCTGATTTATGAGAGGTCACAACCATCGTGTCTGAGATCCTAATGGGAGATTCTGGAGAAGTGCAGGGAGTTGGGCAGGTGCTTGGTTGGAGCAAATCAGCATAGCTCAATTAAAATCAATAGATTTATTTCCATCTGGAGTGATAAAGGCTTTCCCCAGAGTTAGACCACTGGTCCTTAGTATGTAAGAGGAGTTAGGGATGCTGATCCTTCTCTCCCAGGAAAGGTTGTGCCCAAGAACCTGAATTTATGGACAAAAGGCTGTGGGATTTGTTAACAAACAAGAAGGATGTGTGGAAGTGAATCTTAGGGCAATTTTATTTAGTAAACATGGAAAATGAACTAGAAACTCTCCAGTTACCTTTGACTCCTTGGCAAGGGCAAATTAAAATTGGCAGCCCTCTGTCTAGCAATATAAAAGCATTAACATCTGCAGAGCTTTTGTTGGTAAATTTATGGAACAGATTGAGTAAAACTGAGGTAAAAATGGAGCAGGCTTTGGATATGAGCAACTTTCAGAGTAGATACTCTTTCTGGAATTGGTCCACAGCTTGTGCTGGTTTAGATAACTTGCCCTAGTTGACCTATTTCAAATCCCAACCTGGATGCTCTTAAAATAATTTAAAAAAATATCCCCCAGTTCCAGACGCAAAACAAACTGACATAAACCCAATTTTAAAGTATTCACAAAAATTATTAAGTGTTTTAAAAGCATTTCAGTTAAAAGAAAAATCACAGCTGAATGCAGGGAACTTTTGCTTAGACTGGGCCTTCATTTCCAAAATCTGTATAGTAATATGACACAATAGACTGAGGTGCTGATTATGCCACAGATAATGTAGTTGTTAATGATCAAGTTAATGTTAAAAGCCATTACTGCTCATTGACATAATTCTCAGAACATTATACTGGAGAAGTGCACCTTTTGTGTAGCAACAAAATGACAAAATTGAAATGTTAAAAGTTGAGTGCCTGAATAATAGCCTGTGAAATCATTTAGACAAGATCATTGTTGTTGCTATTGTAAAAGAACCAGAGAGTGACAGAATGAGACAAAAAAAGGAGGGGGAGGAAAGGGGAAAAAAAAAAAAAAAGCGGGCACCAGAGTGTCTCTTTCCTGAAGGGAGATGTAAGGTAGAGAGGATTCCTGCTCCTCTGGTCTCTGCCAGTCTCTGCAATTTGGAGGGTCTTCCTCTAACAACAGAGCACCCTCCTCTGGCAGCTCGCCAAAAATGAACGCCTGGCTGGAAGTGCTGGGATGGGGACAGGACCCCTCCTGTAGCATCATCCCAACCCGGGCTGGGAGGCTTACCCGGCACGGGGGAAGAGCCTTTTTCAGTCTGCTTGCCAGGGAAATCTAGGACAGTGGCCCCAGCGTTACGTTAAAAAAAAAAAAATTAAAAAAAAAAAATTGTGGAAGTTTTTTGCTGTTTTTCCCTGAGAAGGGGTCCTGTGCGATTGCAGCTGCTTTCGTGGGCTGGGAGTCTTCACCTTAAACCTGGAGGATTTGCAGGTCACTTTTGAAAAGTGTCTGTGCCCTGTGCCACCCACGGGCATCTCTGACTCTCTGGGCTTTAATAAAGCCAAGAAAGAGTGCAGAATTGTGGTAATGGGCTCCGCAACAGACAGACCATTAAACGCCTGCAGTGGAGGGACACTTTACTGAGCAATATACTGTACAACAAGCCCGTGTTAAAACATTGACCCACAACATTTGGTCCATAAAAATAGTTACATTCGCAGGGACTCCTGGCAGTGATAGTTTTAATGTAGGGTCTGTGTCATGGTATAAAATAAATGACTTCCAACATTACAGTAAAGGCTTAAAAAGCTCCATTGAAAATCTTTCTGTGCAAAGCAATGAGCACACAGTGCAAGTACCTGCAAGCCATGGTAGTTTCATTCCTGAACCACCCTCAACTATCTCCTTTTGTGCAGAAACACCCTTCAGCCCAAAAGCCAGGCCCTCCCAGCCCTCCTTGCAATGTCAGGAAAATCGCTGTGAAAAAGGCATTGAGGGGCACTTCACTGGATTATGTTTTCATCCTGGATTTTCCACAAACACGGTTTTCTACTCTTCTAAAGAACCACCTGTATCAAGTGGACTTGGTTTGTTTAGCATCTCCCAGCACAAAAATATCATAGAAATCTCACACAACCTTTTATGAAGCTGCTTCTTTTTATTAAGTTCTAGTAAGAGCTAATAAACACAAGGAGTTTCAGTGTCATTTAATGCAGTTTACCTCCTTTTCTCCAGCATGAGCCGCTTCCAGCCATTTTTTTTTGTTTTCAGGTGGGGAGGTTGATATCCAAGAACACCGATCTCAAATCAAGAGACTTCTCCCCGCAAGCTGCCAGCCCACCCTCCAGCCTTCACTGTTTTCCTCTCTAAAGCATTAACTTTCCTGGAGGGCTTTGATTATTGTCCCCCTGTGGTTCCTGTAAGCTCCCACAAAAGCATCCAGTACATTCTGTGCCTCCAGTGACTGTCTTTCTCAGGATATCTTACTACAGGGTCTGCTACTCTTGGCACCCTCTTCCTGTGACCCCAGCCACTATTGAATTAAATCTCCTCCATGCTCTGGCTATGAATTGCAGCCTAAAGTCCATAACTAAACTGTGCATGGTATTGGAATTCAGCAGGAGCTGGGGCCAGCGATTAGGGATGGTAGACCCTGCCACTTTATCTGTCATGACAGGAGGGAAATTTTAGGGAAGGAAAATTACTGGCAGGTCACAGTTTGGAAGGAAGGTAGCACTAGTATCGGGCTTCTGCTGTGCTCACTGCTATGGTGTGAAGGGTTGTGCAGTTCCTTAGGAAAAGTTAAAGCTCCACAGAAGAGATTAAACCTTCTTCTGCTGCCTCTTGCTGTGCAGATATGGATTTTTTTTGTTTTGTTTTTAAGGTATGATCTTCCAGCTTGAAAAAGCAATTTTATTTTCTTCTGTTTTCAGGAAAGATAAATCTGAACAAGGCAATCTTTTTTTTTAAAATCAGGAAAACCTGTTACAGAGGCAGATCTCCACAGCTGGAGGTTTTCCATGCAGGTGTCTTCACCTCTCAGGAACAGACTGTGTGCAGTTGACCTGCCTGGGTGCAGCTGCTCCTGGGGCTGTGGAGAGCAGATGGTGCCCATGGGGCTGGATCTGGGACCCGAGTGCAGGGCTGGGCTGGGCTGGGAGTGCAGAGCACAGGGCAGGTTATCAGTGAGGTGTTTGTGGTGTCCTGGTGATGGTGAAGGGCTGGCAGGACCTTCCCTGTATTTATATCCCACAATATTGTTATTGTGGTAGCCTTCCAATGGAAGAAAGGAGAAATTTTGACACATGCATTGAGTGCAGGAATAAGAAGTTTAATCTGCCCTGGGGACTGAAACCTGCACTATATCTGTCTAATTTTGCCAGCTCTAGTCCATAAACAGCTTGGATGCAAGAACATGTACCTTCCTGTGCACCCTTGAACGAGCAGTACTCAGTAAAAATGAAATTATTGCTCCTGCCAGTTTTCCCGTTCTTGCCATTTCTTTCTTATCTAACTGCGAGCTAAGGCCAGCTGCTCTTCACCTAGATATTTATTTCTCTTAGATACTAATCAGTTGAGTAATACCTGCAACTCATCAAGTGGAGCTGGGAGTTGTGAGAGCCCGACTGTCACCGAAGCCGCCGGTTCCCCTCCTGCCCCTCTTGGTCTCATCTCGCTGCTGGATTAGAGACGAGATGCAGCTGATCCTGAGCAGAGCCAGCAGACTATAATTCTGAGATAAGGGCTATTGTAACATTCAGGGGTCTGTCCTGGAAAAATGCATGAATCTTGCTGAGGTTTTTTTTTTTTTTTTTTGGTTTTTTTTTTTTTTTTTTTGCTCTGGCTCAGTTTTGAAAGGGCAATTTAGATGTAACTACTTATCCCTCAGCTAGGGAGGCACCATGGCTTGGGTTAAAAAGCTGATTGGCAAAGCCCAGGGGTGCAGACAGAGGTTAGGGGCTCTGTGAGCCTGGTGGGTGCTATCTCTTCCAGTAGCCTGCTTTTGGAGGAGGGGGGAACTTGTATAAAGTGGTTAAAGTATTATGTGAGGAGAGATGGGTTTCTGAAACACTGCCCGAGCCGTGGCAGTTCAAGGTGAGGGAGCAGATGATGTTTCAAAGGAGATGTGGCAAAGGAAATTAAAGAGTCTGAGATGTGTTACGCAGCTGTGCAGGTGGGGAGAGGCAAGGTGCAAGGCAGGCGATGCTGCAAAGCAAGCATAGGCAAATATTAAATAATTGGAATATGTATATTGTGTCAAATCCTACACTGATTTTTCATTGCATGTGTATGCTTGGCTTGTCCATCTAGGAGCCTTCAAAACCTAGGTAAAATATGAAAGGTGACCACTAAATTGGTCCCTTTCCCACATTAGTTATCAGTTTCTTAAAATGTGTTTAGGTTGAAAATACCAGAAATCATCTTACCTGTGCACACACCGTTATCTAATTTATGCTCTGTCCTTTTTTGTTGCTGCTAAAAAGCCAAAATGTTTCCTTGAAAGAGATTAGTTCAAAAGAACTAGGAATATTTAAAGGAAATATTTTAAGAACAGGGAATATTTCAAGGAAATGAAACGCAGACAAGATAAAGCAACTCCTCTTCTTCACCCTACGCACAAAGCCCCTTGATTAGTATCAGCTTTAACCAAAAAATGTCCATTCTGTCTGGAAGACCTGAGCCCTATGTGTCACCACAGGAGAAATTTAGGTCTGAACCTGGGTTTTTATGGAGAAAGTGCTGATGCAGCTGCAGCACAGCACAGCTTTATGAATGGGGTGTTGATAAGTGTTGTGAGCAGCCATCATATTGGAATTACAGTGCAAACCAGGCATGTGCACAGGTCACTGCTTTTTATGAACACATGTTCCCAGATCTTATGACAAATAGGAAAGTAGCCCACGTTGACCTTTGAAGCCTGTTGCAAAGTCATTGCTGAGCTATTATTTGAGTAGCTTGAGGTAGAATAATGTTCAACTCAGCTTCCTGGAGCTGCATTTGAAATGCAATTAATTGACTGCTGTTAGTTGTCAATTAACATTTATTATCAATTAGTTCATCAAATTGATTAGTTGGCAGGACCTTAAAGCCTAAATGCACTCCTTTCCATTATAAATATGTCTATAAGAGTAAAAGCTACTCACTAATTGATGTCAAACTGAAATTGCTTATGTTGGTCAAGAGACAGAGCACATTGTTTTTTTTAAATCCATATTAAATTAATTTTGCAGCAGATACATCAGTAGTAAATTATTTTAAAACTCTATCTTTGGTACATACAACTGCGTGTACATCTCTTAAAGCAATTAAAGTTCACAGGTGTGATACAGGAGTTGTTGGAAGCCTTTTTCCTTGTTTGAAAACCAATGCCCTTTCAGACAACCGAGCTAATTCTTTATTACTCTGCCTGCTAAAATGGCTTGTAGCAAAAAAACATGGCATGAAAGCCTTTCAGTTTTAGCAGATTTATTGCAAAATTATTGATGTTTCTCCCTTCCTCGCTCTGTCCCCCTTGGGCCTACCCAGAATTTGGGGGGCCAATTTTGTGCAGCAGGAATTAAGCAGGATTATTCAGGGACATCTCTTCGTGACCAAAACAGAGCACAAAAAGGAATCACTAGGTCTTTCTCAAAAAAAAAAAAAAAAAAAAAAGAGGGAAAGAGAAAAAAAAAGAGATTATATTTTCAGTACCTTATTCTTGCAGGCCAACAAATGTTTGTGAGAGCCTTATTAAAGAGATGAGAGAAGAGATATCTGGGTTAGCTTTGCAGTTTTAAATGCAATAGTTGTCTTGACTTATTTGCTCTTAATCCCGGGGCTAAGGAGCAGATAAAATCCTGAAAACTATTCCTTTAACTTTTTGTAATGCTCAAAATACCTGAGAGGGGTTATTCATTTTCATTGCCTTTGTGCAATGAGATTATTCCTGCATCCCCCAAAACTGTGACCTAAATATGGCTGAAAGACACAACATGTGACCTGCTTAGTGCTGCCTGTCATGGCCTGGAGCCACAGCAGGAACTCTATTAGTGGGAACAGCACAGATGCTACCAGATGGCCAACATATTGTCCAGAGATGACCCATGTATAATTGCAGAAAGTTCAATACATTCAGGTTTTGAATTTAATTGCATTGACCACCTTAGCTGCTGCCGCAACACAATTTAATTTATTTAAGGTGGAAACTTACTTGCAGAAGGGAGGAAATATTTATGCTTTTAATATCAGGTTTTGCAAACTGGAGGGGGGCGAGCCCCGTGCATGTTAGCAGATGTTTGCAGAGGTCAGGCTACCTGAATGCAGTTCAGACAATTCAAGCAATGAGGGAACAATACAAGATTTTTTTTTTCCCTTTCACTTCCTGCAGTTTATTTAGATCATGTTCCATGGGACCAAATCTGGCAGTCTTGACTCAAGCAAACAGCCCACTGGAGAGAGGAAAAATAAACAAAAGGACTCTTTTAAATATTTGAGCATGAGGGGTTTGCTCAAATAGCGACTGCATAACAAGCTGCTTAATTTTTATCTTTAAAAGATACATTTTGGAGAGGCAGCACAGTTTACCTGCTGAGGTTTTAGACGGGGAGAGCAAACCCTTGTATTCAGTTTCTGTCCCACACACCGTGGCTGCACTGTCCCAGCACAGCCCTGTGGGTCAAACCAGGAGCCTCCTGGCTCAGACTTGGGTCAGGACCTTCTGGAGCCGACCAGCCCTTTCCATGCAGTGCAGCACTTGGCTCTTTTCTCAGCCTCCTGTGGTGCCTCTGTTACCTTGAGCTGTGATAGATTCATTTTGAGTGGGTTTCATTGGTTTTTTTCTAGTTCAGAAAGCCCTAACTCATCGTGGCGTTGCAGCCGTACAGAGTTTTCGAGCGTGATGTCAACTGTGCTTGCACGTCCATGAGAAATGGCAGGAGATGGGAACTTGGCTGGCTCTTCAGGACCAAAAAGTCCAGCTGTACATGGAAATGAGCATGCAGGCCCCCAAATGAGCAAGTGAAAGGGTGCTTCGTGCTGCAAGACGTCAGGAGTGCTGATGAGGGGACCACACGTGGGGCTGGGCTGGTTTGGAGCAGATTCTGGCACAAGAGGCCTCACCAACAGATTTCCACTCGGATCCCTTCCATTTCTCTGTCTCCCATTTCCTTGCTTTACTGTATTGGCTTCCTAGCTTGGCCTGTGTGGGCCCTGTCAAATCCCAAACGCACTGGGAACTTTATTATAATTTTCCCTCGGAGTAAGCCATAGTTTGTTGAGTTACATTTATTATATTAAGCCGTTTGTCAACTTGAAGTAAGAATATTTGCTAAAGCAGTCAATCATCAATAGATGATTTAAAATCTAATGGTTTTTGGTGGGTGTATGTAATATAAACAGATAAGTTGGTGTTGAGGGATGAGCCCAAACCAAAGCATATGGTTCTGCATCCAAGATGTCAAGGGATGTGGAGTTTTGGCCCAGAAATGAAGGAGAAGGCCTCATTTTATATGGCTACAGCTTCATTCTTTCCCTAAATTAGTGCTCAAAAATCTTGATTTGTGTGCATTGCTAGTAATACAGTAGCCTGATTTCCTTCTGTATAAAGAGGAAACTTTCTTACATACCAGAACCATAAAGAATTATTGTTTTAAGGATGGGGTGTGGGTGAATATTGCTCTTATTTTTTTCTACGCTGTCTCTAATCAAATGTAATCACCGCAGCATGTGTTATTGATTTTGTAATTGCTTCTTGAATGGTTTGAGCCCCAAGACTGCTGCACTTGTGAGGATGTCATTTGGGTTATATATATGAGCTAATGGGTGATGTATCTTTTTATTAGGAAAGCCCTCTAAAATCTCAGTTAAAGATGACTTGTCCCAGAAGGCCTGGTTGGCAATGCTTTACAAAGTGACTTGACAGAGGTCTTTCACCTATACTTCCTTTGTGGAGTTTATTTCAGATGCCTTTGTTGTTCACCTCCTTTGTTGTAAGGAGGTGAGGCCAAAGGTATGGATGCTGTCCATGTAATTGCTGTGGTTATGGTGTCTGAGCTGGAGCACGTGGATTTGATGCTTCAAAAACTGGCTGATAAGGTCTGGTTGGTTCCCAAAACAGGCAAATTGCCTCTGGATGCTCACTGAACATCATTTAGTGTGTGTCTCAGGCTGGAAAAGCTCCTGTTCATATGGGGTAAAAATGGGGAGGTGGATAAAGGAAGGAGGGACTGCATGGAAATTGTATAGGGATGTGCACACAGAATTTCCCTCTGTGGAAGGAAACAATTTCTGCAAGGATAGGGAGGGATTTAGGTTATCTTGTGTGACTTCTAGCACAGCATCACTTTCATCAACCATAAAATGCAGCTTGAGGTGTCAGTGAAGCCTGAAGTGCAGCTGGGACTCAAATTTATGGTACATCTGAAGACTTGGAGTGGGGTTTGATGAAGTATTGGCATACTGGGAATCCTAAGAGAGAGATCCTGCCTAGCTTGGGTGGTCTCTCCCCTCAGCATGGTGCCTGCTCTGCATCCCTGCAGTCTTGTGTGATGGCTGATCTGGTCTGGTGGCTCACAACTGCCAGGAAAAGTTGGTCCTGCTGCCCTTCCTGCTTTGGCTGTGCATTCCCATGCTCTATCCTGCATGAGGTCTGGTCCCTATCCAACCCCTTGGTGGTCTGGTTCAGCATGAACAGCTCTGAGAAAAGCAACCCAGCAAGGAGGGCTGGAAGCATGCAGCTGGGACGAGGAGCTGAGTTAGACCTCTAGCAGGAGCAGTCTAGGAGGGCTCAGCTCCCTTGGGAAGCCTCACACTCCTGATATCCTGAAGCAGATGTGGTTGTGCTGCTTCATCGGGGCAGCTCCCTGAGGTCTGAGCTCCTTCTTCTAGAGTATCCCATGGGAATACTCAAGGCATCCTTCTGGAGACATGAATTAACACAGAGCTCTGATCCTCCTTTGAACACCTGGAACATCCTATTTTTCTTTTCCTTAGCAGCTTTCTTTTAACACAGTCAGAGGGAGTGAGAATGAGTTCACCTGGCTTCAGAAGTCTACATCAGAGCTCATTTGGCCTTCCTTTAAACCAACAGGGAGAAATAGATCCTTCAAAATGCATTTCATCTGGCCTGGTTTTATATCTAGTTTAGGATGAGGTTAATCCCACATTAATGGCATCTCCTTTTCTAGCCTGACTCTGAGAAGAGCCCAGCTCAGATGTCTGCAAGATAGACATCTGCATTTGGTCACATAAATCCCACCCGTAGAGCCGCTCCACTAATGTGATGAACCCAGATGAATGGCTTCAATTAATAACAACAATAATAATGTAGACTCTACAGTCTAAATATAGAAAATCATTTCAGTTCAGTTTTTTTCAGATGTAAGCCAGATCTTCCCTTGGTGTTGGGCAGATTATTTTTGACTCAAGTGAGACTCACGGTGAGTAGTTGGTTGCAGTGATCAGGAGCAGTGGTGTTACCTCCTTCAGGCAAACTAAACAAATATGCTCTTCCTGCTGATAGGAATAGGAAAATCTTCCAAGGTGAATGTTTGGTTTTGTCCTTTTGAAGGAGATTGGAAAGCAGTGCCTCTGTTGAAGATACCCTTTGTAAAAACACAATGGTTGCAACTTTGTGTAACTGCTCGCGACCCCCAAACTCACTCTTTATTAGTGTTTCTCATTCAGCTCGAGCTGAAGCAAACAAATGAAACTAATTACTCTTGAAGTTGGGTATTGCCTTCTTGAGCTTTATGAGCCTATTTTTCTGAAATTAGAAATTGCCTAACTATGTGGAATGGTTCCAGCAAAACTGTTTCCTACAGCCACAATTTTTGCAGTCACACAAGTGTTTTGTGGGCTACCTTTGGGTAGGCAGCAGTGACATCCAGTGGCCAGCGACCTGATCACAGGTCTTCTCCCAGAACCTGTCTCACCTGGGACATCCCTCCCTTGGGTAATGTTGTGAGAGCCCATTGAGGTTTAATACACTCCTTCTACTCAGTGTTTTTTTGGGTTTTTGTTGGTTTGATTTAGCGGGATTTTTTTGTCTGAGAGGTTCTAAAATCCTCAGGTAGATCTTTGCCAAAACCCCAACAAGGACTATGGGAATCTACTGATTAACCACCAAAAAAAAAAAAGTTTTAGATTGTTGTTTTCAACAACAAAGTATTTTGATGTGGTTGTCCACAGACATGGATGTCTAAATATGTGATGAAGGACAAGGTGTGGATATTGATGTTGGAAGAGTTTGCCCTTCTTTGGCTTCTCTACAGACAGAATACAAAGAGCCTATGGGAAATGGAGCATAGCAATAGAGACCCTGAATATATTGTTTTAGTATTAGCTTCTTTATTTTCAAGGCAGTGAGTCTGATCCCAAGCAAGTCAGTTCATTGCAGACTAAGAATGAAGACCGTGGTTTTTCTTTTTAATTCCTAAGAATAAGCATGTTCAGGATTAGATCCACAGTTATGCGCCTCTAATTGCAGGAAAATCAGTTGAACTGGTGGTGCATGTTCAGATGACTTGTGGCGCTGCCATGTTCATATGGTCTCTGAGCCTTTCTAAACCAGGGACCCATGGTCCACCTTAACTTTAAATAGTTACTCCTTTCAGTTATGTCAGCTACTTAAATTTATTTGCAGGCAGTCAATTCATATTGATCATAACTCGACCTTTCAGTGACCTTGAGCAAAGGTACTCTGTGACTGCTATAGATATTGTGATCAATACTGGAGAGCAATTGACTACACCTAGTTACTGATAAATGAAGTTTAAAAAAAATTCAAAAGTACACTGTTTTCAGAAACAAAGATAACTGCTCATTTAGTCTGCTGTTTGTGAAGGTTTAATATTGATACATGAAGTTATAATGACATCCTTGGGCATTCTCAAATGGTGGAAAACAATAGGGTGCAGAGTCACTGTGGCACATTAAGGAGAAAGAATCATTAGTTCCCAACTTCAAATAAGAAATTTCATGATATTTATGACAACAACACTGAGAACAAACACACTTAGCAGCGCTCATCGGAGAAGGCATGTATCAAACTGTGCCTCTTTTCTTTATGTGTGAGCCAGGTCTAGTGAAATAAAGCACTGCATTACCGTGAACAGAACAAAGCCTTTAGTGCTACTTATTCTACTTTAGCACCACTCTCCTTTGCACATTTGTGCCTGAATTGAGCATGCCCAGGTATAACCAACTGTAATCACGAGGAAGAGATCACTGTGGTCTCAGCACATCTGCTACACATTGATACCCCTCCCCACACTGCCTGAAGTTGAAAGGGAAGATGCGAGGGAGGTTTTCCCCTGATATTCCTCTCACTTAGCTCAGAGTCCCACTGAGCAATGGGAGCTAAGTACCAGCAGCTGAGACAGAAAGTCCATTGCAAAATGGTAGCAGGCTGCAAGGGAGGGTGGCTTTACCCCCAAATCTACTGGTTTTTGTGCAGGAGAAGCCTCTCCAGTGTCTGGCTGTGAGGTGTGATGCCCACAGGATGCTCTGGGGACATGGGAGCCGAAAAGGTACGAGTGAAGCTTACCAATACCAGTGGCCCTGAGCTCACTTTCTGTCAACGCTGCTTGCAACACAATCTGGGTCTGGCATTTTACATGTTTTGGGGTTTTTTAGCAGCAGATTTCTACATGTGTGACATTCTTTACAAAAGAAATTAATTAAATGGTGGGACGGTTCTAGCTACACAAATCAGAAACAGGAGGGGAAACGTTCTGCAGGCACAGACCTCCCATAGATCTCCCCGTGCTCTTCCGCCTTTCCCCCAGGCGCTTCAGATTCTCTGCCCATTCCTGAAGTTAATCTCCTGATCACATTTCTTCAGTCCCATACTGTAAGTGTGCTTTTTCTTTTTCTTCCCCCCCCACCTCCCTGTTTTTTTTTTTTGGTAGAGACAGTGTCTTTCTGCAGGCTCCCTCTACGTCAGACTCTTCAGTCAAGCTATTTATTAATAAACTGATGTTTTCAGTGAGCTGGCACATCAATACACTACAGAGTGGTTCAGTTAGCCAGCATTCTGGGAAATCCTTTTGCTCTATTGAAGAACTGTAAATCTCCATTATTGCTTTCCATAGCACAAATAAAGAATTGCCTCTTACCTTTGCAGCATTCTCTTTGCTAATTTTTAAGGGTGAATGCATGCATAGTCCCTAGAAAAGTGGATCTGCTGGTGCCTAGCCTGGATACAAGGCATTTATTGGGCTTTGGGCTGGTTATTTTTTGGTATAGCTTCAGCTGCTACCTGGAAAATCAGCCACAGCAAAGGGAAGCCAGGGTGAGCGCAGCAGGAAGCAATATTGAAACATTTGGATGAAAATAATCATCAAGACTTTAGGATTTTTTCCAAAACGAACCCAAACTGGAGGCTTTGCCGATTAGCCCATGACTGATTGAAGAGGTATGTCACCTGCTACTACATGGCAGCACATCCCATCACATTACAATTGCCTGCCTGGAGTCATTAGGGTGTATTACATCCTTTTGTTATCAAACTGTGTCATGTTGCATCACAGTCAGGAGCAGCCGGATGGGGACATGGCTGACACGTTGCCTGTAACAGATGCAATGAGACACAGCTTCCAAAGCACATACCTGCTTTTAGTCAAGGCTCAATTTGCTCTCAGCGTATTTTGACATATCTGGAGAGGGTTTGAAGTCTCAGGTAATCCCCTTCTGTGCTTTCCAGCTCTCACTTCAAGGCACAAGTCTTTCTGTTGGGCCAGGGAGAAATGCAAGCTTTAGATTTCTTGGCTTGTTGCAGCATCATCAGATAGGTATGAAAACTTGCTCAGTCTAGTTAGTGCAATAAATGCATGATATCTGGGAACATTAGGCACTCTGGGAAGGTTCTTTTTAAAGCATAATCCCCTAAGCTTAAAAAATAAAGACTACTTCTAATTCCTCTTCAAAAAAAAGTGTAAAAATTGAGAAACTATGGTATAAGTACCAAGACTGGGCTTCCAAACTACTAAGATAGTGAAATAACAAAAACAAACAAAAACAAATTTATCATATTAATCTTGAATTAGAACAAGTTTTTAATATGAGTGCATATGACATTCATGGAATGCCAAATGAATTCTTTATGATCAGAGACACTGCAATCAATACTAAATGAATTCATAATAAGATACTTAAAATAAAGTGTTACCACAAAAAAACCCAATAAAAGGCCATCATCAAAACTGCAGTCTCTAAATAAAGCCCAGCAAGATGGTGCCAGCTATGAGAGTCAATGGTAATTCTTATTTATACCTTGACCTCTTTCTCTCCCCTTTGTTGTAATATTCATACAAATCTCCTTGAAGGGTGGGATGATGGTGTGAGAGGTGCATGGTGTGGGACATTGGCAGAGTCGGGGACAGCACAAAGGAGAGGCTGATGGATGGGATGAAGAAACACTAAGGTGATAGGTGATATTAACAATAAGAATGGCAGAAATTGGGAAGGAAAAAAGAACAAAAACCATGAGAGGTAGATGGATAGGCATAAAGAAGGAGTAGGGCGTTCCTCTAGAAGAGGCTGGTGATGATGGGAAAATTAATGCTTTATAGGACATACTACTTCCAGAACTTTTTTTTTTTGGTGGTGGATTTTTGGTTGTTTTCTTTTTTTTTTTTTCCTTCCTATGAATTTATACTTTAATTGCCTAGTTTCTTATGAATCTTCTGGACCTCAAAAGTTTGAAGCTAAAAGTGCAAGTTAACCTAGTAGAGGCAGCAACCCAGGAGCACAGGTTCCTCTGTACTTGGGCATTCTGTCAATATCTGTTTTGCTATGGGTAGACTTATCAGGTCAGGAAGAAACACTTTTCAAAGAACAGTGTGTGCAAGGAAATCCTCTGCAGTAGGTGCATTACCTACCTGGAGCTGTCATGCAACCTCTGAAGGAAGAAGAATTACCTGTGCAGTACTGGTATAGCTGACAGCTAAATCTGCCCTAATCTGCCTTAATTATACTCTTCAGAACAGGGTCTTTCTGGTGATTTGAGGGCGGGAGGTTCAGCAGGGAATAAGAGTCAACTGCTTTCCCTTCTATTTAGAATAGGGGGGAATTAGCTGGATGACATTAGGAGAGTTTCTAAATATCTTTCCTGCCAATATTTGATTAGGGACTTTAATTTCATTAGACAAACTGATTTTTTCATTAGCCAAACTGATTTTTTCATGCATTGCTCTCTCCTTTTAATGTGTAAATTACATGGGATTTGACTCTCATTACTCCATTGACATGGGTGATGCCTTCAAACGGACACACTGGCGCCGTGCTCACGGACGGGGCTCCTGCAAAGAGCTGCTTTGTGCTTTGCTCTGGGAAGAGATTCTGTAAATATCCAATTCACCATCCTCTTGCACACTCTTTGTTGGGAGAGAACATCCCAGCACCTGACCTTGGTCCCCTGGTTGTGGTATGAAGTAGGATTTCATCACACGAAGCACAGCTCAGGTAAAATTGTGGGATGGAGATGATGGAGGACACAGTTCAACACTAAATGTGCCCATTCAGAACTTGAGCAGTTTAGTTGCAATGATTTCAGGGCAGCCTTTTCCAAATCAAGATTGCTATAATTTGTTATCTTTTGATAATATTAATTTTGACCATTTAAGTCTAAAGTCTCATCTGTTTTTTAATAATATTGTCACAATTTTAAACTAATTTTACTGAAAAAATGAAGTATCTAAGCAGTGACACGGAAAAGTATTTAAAAATTAATTTTTCTGTGTTTATTTGGGCTAAAATGAAGTTGAAAGAGAGAAAACAGATGAAGTTTCTAGGTACTTCTGTAATTATGAATGAGCAATTTAAGCTACAGTCCTAAAGTCTGGATCATCATGCGTGGTGTTCTTTGCTGCCTGGTGCTCTATATGCCCAATAAAACATTGGGGGATGTAGCTGTGCTGGCATTAAGCATATGAGGCAAAATTAAAAAGAAAATATTTTGGTTCCAAAGGCACAGCAGTTGAGGCTGAGATTCCATTAAACCTCATACATGAAGCTGAACTGATCTTTGTTTTACTGGCTCCTCAGAAAATACAGGTGCTGAAGGAAGAGAGCCCAGTTGTTATTGCTAGACAAAACTCTTTGCTTGGAGTGGAAAAAGTAGGATTTAAAGCAGTGTTTGCTGCTGTTGCATAGCTTTTTAAAAGGAAAACATGAGCTTTTATTATTGAGGTAGTTATGGGAACACCCATCAGTTTTATAGGTTTGTGCTTTGGTAAATAAACACGTTGACAAAATTTCTATAATTGTTTTGAAAGTATTTTTAATAAAAAGAGCTTATTTTTCATGATGTTGGGTAGATATGTTCAGAACAGAAGTAGAAGGAACTTTGATTTATTTATTTTTTTTTAATTTCATGCAAGTTTTGTGTTGGGAAAGACTGAACCAAGCATCTCAGCAGAGGTCTGGATGATGCTGTTCATTGGAAAAGCCAAGAAAAGTCAGGGTCTCTTGCTTATTGAAGTGATTCATGATTTAGCATTAATATGGCTTCCAATATTCCATGGTTTAACCAGATCATAACATTCTGTTTGTCAAAGTTCCTAAAAGTTGGATTCTGGACTCAGGTCTTTGGTGCCCAGGAAAAGAACTGATCTATGTATGGAAATGCTTCAGTTTAAAGTTTCCAAATGTTTGTGAGTTCTCAGGGTATAAAAGTCAAATTTGGATTATAAGAAATGAGCAGAATTTCTCAATCAAAAGCTGTTTTTCTGCAGACTGTCCTTCACATTTTTGCAGATTCTCTACGTCAGACAAAATATTTTCCTCCATGTTATATAGTAGGTATGGGTTTATTTATACTAAATATAACATCATTATATAATAAGTTTTCTTGGAGTGCTTGGTACTGTACAAACCACAAAAATTTTTGCTCCAGTGACCTTGTAATATAAAACTGAGGGAGCAATCACATTGCATTATGTGCCAGTGTGGTGAAATTAGTTTTGTACTGCCTAGGCAAAAGGATCTCCCTTGTCATCCAAATTACAGGACTGGGGCCCATATGTATACACTCTGCCTGTTTGTTTATGCCACATGAATGGTAATACCAGGAAATATTTTTAAGGGTTGATGTCCCTTTTCCCTCTCCATTTGTGGGTTTTGTTGGGGTTTTTTTTTAATATTTCTCTCCTGAGTAAAATGTGTCCATTCAACAGAGTTGAAATGAGTTATGTTAATCTTCCAACATAAATATGAAACACTTTCAGTTGTTTTGCTGTCATTAGTTGTCCAGCTAAAATGCAGAGACCAATTTACAGGCAAGTCTCATAATACAGAAAGTGTTTGTTGAGGTGAGGTGCACAGGAAGAAACATGGATGTTTGGCCAAGGATTAAGAATGAGCTTTAAACTTGCAGAATTTCTTCTTCATTGACTTTTCCTTACATGTAGACTTATTTCTATCTTATGTAATTCAAAGGTCATGCAGCCAAAAGAGGGAGATTTTCTAGCAGTGTGGGGAGAGCTTTTTAAAAATCATAATGATTTTCTTCTTTGAAAGGAGCAAGCAAGAATCAATTTTCTTAACTAGAGAAGGTGGCTGAGTTGCGGGTTCATCTAGAGCAGGGTGTACTCTTAGAGAGCTAACCCAAGAAATGAGAGAGGCACAAAATTAGTGTGGCTTCTTCTTTCAGCTGGAACCTGGAGGAGTATGTGGGACAATCACAGAGGATTTCATGAGCTTTGCCTTGAACAAATAACAGAACCTCATTAGATGAATGAATTTTTCTAAGCAAAGAGTTTTCAATAGCTCATAGAATCACAGAATGGTTTGGGTTGGAAAGGACCTTAAATATCACCTCATTCCAGCCTCATTGCCATGGTCAGTGACATCTTCCACCATCCCAGGTTGCTCCAAGCCCCATCCAACCTGATCTTGGATACTTTCAGGGATAGGGCAGCCACAGCCTCTCTGGGGAACCTTTGCCAGGGCCTCACCACCCTCACAGAGAAGAATTTAATCTGCTTCTCAAACCTAAACCTCCCCTCTTTCAGTTTGAACCCATTACTCCTTGTCCTTGCCCCACCCAGGTACTTATTTACTAAAATACCCATTAAGTGGAGCAGGGAGCTGTTGCAAAGACCCAGTTGACCAGGAGGACCACAATGACACGTTGAGTAACCCCCTTCAAATGCCACTTCCCAGCCACTTCCCTGCTGGCTGAGAGATGGATTTTGTGCATGGTGGAAGTGTGGACAGGCCCCACCTTCTGCCCCTGGGGAAGCTGCTGGGCTTCCCTGAGCCCAGAGGATTCAGCCCTGCAGGCCATTTCCTCCTGTTTGAGGCATCTGATATCGATATTGATGTTTTTGGTGAGGCCAGGGCTCTCTAAGGCACGTATCCCACCAGGCTCCATGGAGTCTGCACTCCATGGAGATGTATAGGCAGAGATGGAGGGCAGCCAAGAACTGCTGCTGCTCAGGAGGGCGAGTGCTGTGCTGTGGAATGGCTTAGATTGGTTTCAGGGCCTTGCTTTAGCTAATATTTGTTACTTTTCCACGGAAAATAGGAGTAGGCTTGCATTTCAGGCTTCTTTTAACCTCAGATCATCTGGGTTTCATAGGTACCGGTCATACCGTAAGCTTAAATGTTCTTTTTCTGACATGTTCCCTTTCAAGCAGAGTCAAGGCAGATTTTTATTTTTAAACATTTGGAGTTTGTTTTCATAAAGTTTCTCCAATCAAGACAGTATCCAAGCCATCTTGGTTTGTCGTCGTACATCCAGTATTACTACATTAGCTCTTAATAAAGAACTCATGCAAAAACCAGATTCCCTTCACACTAACTACAGAAACATGTTATGGGAATGTGACCATAGAGCTGTGTGGAAAATGATATTACTTACAGAAGATTTGTTGTCACATAACAGCCTGCTCATCTGCTGATGACTATCTTACGTTTATTGTGCATCTTCCTTTGTGCAGTGATACTTTCAAAAGTGTTTAAGATCTCTGCAGTAAAACAAAATAATCTATATAAAAAAAATCCCGACATGCCTCTGCTAGCATCGAGCTAAATCCAAACTAAAAGCAAATTTATACATATGCTGTATATTAAGCTTAACCAGGGTAACGCCCCTTTCCTTTGGTTTTTGGAAAAGAGTCCCACATTGTCACATGTAAAGGGACATTTCAGCACTGATTTTCATTTTCATGAGATTAAAAGTGAAACATGTAACCACAAAGCTGGTTTATGTCATCCCCTGTTGGAGCCAGCAGTAATGCCAAAAATTAGATATTTGATAGGTTTGTGAGAGAAACAGATGCAGGAGGGATGCCATTCCCACAATTTTAAACTCCTTCTTATCTTTAAGCTAAAAAGAACATTCCAGATGAAGAAAATCTATCTTATTGGCTTTAGAAAATAGAGGAATAAAGTTGCCAACAAAAAAAAAAAAAAAAAAAAGGAAAAAAAAGGAATAAGAAGAGAAGTTAATTTAAAACCAATGTCAGTCTTGGGGAATTGTAAACCATAATTGAGAGAGAGAGAGAGAGAGTGTGTGTGTATTCATATATGTGTGCACATCTACAAAATAAATAGGCTGAGATGGAGCATTTCCCTTCCTTTTTGGTCTGTTTAATGCAGCCTGTGGTCTCACTTTGCCTTTTTTTAAACACTTTTGGGTGCAGAAAGATGGGGGACGGTAAAAACCAAGGGAAGAATCTCCCCCAAACATACACCAAATAAACTCAGTGAAAGCATCCAAAAAGTATTCTTTCGGCTTTTTGTTTTGGAAGCAGTTTGTATGTCCCTGTTCTTTTAATTTCATTCTGCCAGCTGTCTGCTAAACAAATCTAGCCAGGTGGGGCTTACAACCCATGACTAAAAAACCTACTAGTGCAGCTGTCCAGCTTGCCTGGAGGAAGAATTCTAACAAATGGCAGGAATGAAAAGATTGGTTTTGTTTTCAAGAAAGTAGCTATGGTACCTTCCTTGCTTCGTTGTTGGTTTGTTGTTTTTTTTGTTCTGCTTGCTTCAGTTAACTCGTGGCCTCCTAAGGTTTTACAGAGTAATGGAAAATCCACTTCCGTGGTTCATCATTTAACGTGGTATTGCTTGGATTTCTTTCTCTCCCTTTTTATTTTTTTTTTCCCTGTAATGATTTTTTTTTTTTCTGTGTTAGAAACATAGGGCAGCTGCTTTGAGTGTAGCTAAATGTAAAATAATCCGACACTTTCCCTACAAAAGCACTGGTAAGCCATATAGTAGCTTAGCTGGATTTTTGAATATTCAAGAGTTGAATATATAACTAGTGAAGGGTGGTGGTTGGTATTGTTTATCCACAAGCTGGGGACAGAACAGGCTTCTTTGCACTGCTTCATCAATCGACCTCAACTGTGATTTTCTAGTCAGCAAATGAGTGCTTCATTTTCTGTGTCTGTGTTGAGCTGAACAAGAGCTATGCTAAAAATTACCAAACCACCATCTGATCTATAGTTTCAGCAATAGAAGATTAGCATGTGAGCCACTGAGACACCTTCCCTCACTCCTGCCAGAAAAAGGAATGTGTGAAAGGTGTTTGTCACCAACTCCACGTAGGGAATTCAACTGAAAAACTCCCTCTGCTTTTTGCTGGGTAACAGCCCAAACAAAAAATAATTGGTTTTTGGCCCAATCCTTCCTCCTTTGAAGCTGGTGACATCTTGTTCTTTTGACATCCCTGGTGCAGGTCCACGCTGACTGAGAGTGATCGGGTGGAGTGATTTGCTCAGTGAGGAGTTGAGGGCTTTTGGCACTTCTCAGGTATCACTCTGGTCTCATGGGTCCCAACATTAAAGGAACACATGGCATTAACACCTCTCAGAGTCCGGGTGGTGCCTCACAGTAAAGCTGCAATACAGGCTTTGGGTTTGGTCCAGAGCTAGTAAAGTATCTGTGCTTATGTGGGTGTGTGAACAGTGCTGCTGAAGTCAGTGGAGCTGTTTTGACCAATTACTGCTTATCTAATGATAGAAATTCAAATAAGGTTAGGACTTTTTGGATGGACACTCTAGTCAAGAGACTAAGTGCTTTAAATGAAGCGTGTCTTTAATTGATGAACTGTAAAAAAGCACATTAAATTCTTGTAGACTTGATTTCAGTGACTTTCCTTATTAGCCTACAAACTGATCTGCTAAGCAAGATGTGAAGGTACAAACTGGGTCCTACTGATTTTCCCAAGACAGACAGGTGCCAGGCCCAAACAGGATTAGACCTTCCTTTGGGAAGCAGCAAGTTGCACATAATGCATGTTCAGTGCTTGCCATTTCCCCTTTCTATTTGCCATCTTCACAAGAAAAAGCGGGCACGAAAGGAACGTAATGATGCTTTCCACATCTCTTTGTGCCACATGGATTTGTCTGCACCCACCAAGCCATTGGGTTAGGATAACATGCCCTTTTACAACCAATCTGGGAGGTTGAGACCTGTCTCTGCAGATGGGATGGGGGAGCAGCAGGCTCTGCCTGGGCTGCTCAAGTCAAAATGGCATTGAGCACGGGCAGGCATGGCCAGATTGCAGTTGCAGGCGCCGTTATTTCCTTTTGTTGTATAACAAGGCATGAGTGATATTGGTTTGGGGTGCTCACAAGCCAAGAAAAAAGAAGGCCAATTTTTCATGAGGAAATTGAAGTGCTGATGCAGAACTAACCCTCACGGTTTGTTGTTGTTTAATGAAGAAGCAGTGAGTGGGGGATTTTGGCAAAACTTGGTGTGCAAGCATAACAATTGCAATGGCATTATTTAGCACACAATGGAGTAACAAAGGTACTTAAATGCTATGGTTAAGGACAGTGTTAAGATTTTCTGAGAGCAAAAAAATGTGGCTGTGTTATTCTCTAACACCGTATAGAAATATATTAACTTCATTCATATTTTTTCCTGAACCTGCAGTAGGCTCCTAGAATGGCTCCAGCAATATCACTGGAATTATCTCCTTTCAGTGATATTAGAGTCTCTGGACATTGTTATCAGACTCAATATTTTACCCATTTTTCTTTATTGTTAGGCAATGGCAAATGTATATATTACAGTAAAAATGCTTACGTTCATTTCCCATTTATGTTTCTGAGAACAATGTCAGATTCTGAAGGCCTGCACAATGTACAGAAGATATATATGTCTATGCAATAGCAGGATAATATTGGGAAAGCTGAGCCTGGAGAGTAATTTGCCATAAATTATTTTACCTGGTGTTATAACAACTTAATGTAAAGGATTTTCTGGACTTGCGGTATTTGTACAACAAGTTCTGTTTTATAGAAGAAAAGGAGAAGCGTTGGGAGGTCAAAAAATACTATATTGCAGCTTTCCTTTAATTTTCCATACATTTTCAAATATTATTCTAAACACAATGGCTATTACACTGGGTGAGCCTGAATGAGCTTGGCTTTGGGAGAGGAGAGCTGCACCACGTTTTGCTAAACCCATCACCATTTCCTGACGGCCATGAGAGCAGCACTTTGCTTCTGCAGACCATGAACAGAGGATGGGAGACCCCAGAAAGCTCCAAAACTCTGTGTGGGATCACACCAGTCTAGTCAGTGAGCCCTGGTGCCAAGGGTGTAATGTAATATTGCAACCATCTGCTGTCCAAGGCCGTTATCCCAGTGGCTCCTGGACACCACTCATCCTCCTCATCATGGCAGCAGCGTGTCACCATGGTATCTGGAGCACGAGGGGGACGTGGCAGGAGTGCAAGTGACACAAAAAGGCTCTTGAATTGTGGAGACCTTCTCCACTTCTACGCTGTTTGCTGCTCAGTACAAAAATGGGTTCCCATTACAGCCTACACATAATCCAGGCAAGCATAGCTGTTCCAAGGCTGTAATCTCCCTGGAATGCCTGAGAATGGGAACAATTGGCCAACTCTCATGGCTTTAATATGCTGTTCACCTAATTTGGTGACTGAAAGTTTCCCATGGTCAACACTCTTTTTTTTTTTTTTTAATTTTACACTTATCTGCAGTGCTTATAATATTTGAACTTCTTTTTTTTTTCCCAGTAGGACTGAAGTTTTTAGAGCTACAATTTTTCTTTCACTCCTATATGCAGAATATGAGGCTGATCCTCATGGAGACATCCTCCATCTGTCCCTTTTCCATTAATTGCAATGTGCAGGAAGCCACAGAACTTTCAGGAAAGAAAGATATTATGATTGCTGAGGAAGAGGTCAGAGGCCAGGAAAAGAAATATGAGATGTAAGATTGAAATCAAGTTTGACAAGGAAGTCCAAAGATAAAAAAAAATGTGGTGGAACAGTGGACAAAAATATCCTATGGACTATGAGGGACAGGAGAGGGAAAAGTATTCCAAGATACTGAACAAGGGTTGCAGGACAGGAATTGAACGTGAGTGGTAGGAAACTTTGACAAGGTGGGCCTGTAACTGTGGGACTGAGACTGGATCTACAGGAGAAGGCCAATGGGAATGGTATCTCTCAGGATCCCATGGGAAGTAAATGGAAACTTGCACCACTAGCCAATAGGGATGAATTTTGGGCTGGAAATGAAGAGGCATGAATGGGATTTATTAAAAGCTAGTAGCTAATGATTATTTTTCAAGTCATATATGAATTCATTTTCTAGAGGAGGGAAGAGGTTTAAAGAGTAAAATAGTTTCAAACACTGAATAGATCAATAAATATGGGTACTTCAAATACTGGTAATAACTTAACATCTGAACATTTCTCTGTCTGAAGAGCTTTTGAGTTTAAGCTGGTAAATAACATGGATTGTAGCCACTCTGACCACTTCCTGTGGGAATAATCTGCAGGTCAATAAAGAGATAATGTTAGTGTCTACTTGCTTCACTATTATGCAGAATTAAAGCTTGGTGCAGTATTTGATGAGGGCAGGAGTGAGCAAGGCCACAAAAAAGCAACATCACTCCTGTATAACAGGAGTACAACACTTTCCAAGAGAGGAAATGGAGAGGGGGAAGAGGAGAGAGACCAAAGGAGAGTCTCAGAAAGGGGTTAGATACAGATACATGGATGAAATCCAAAAGAGGAGAGTTATAGGATGTTCAGTGGATAAAATTAGAGGAAAATGGCAAAATCTGTTGGAAAAAACTCTTGGACCAAAACATTAGGCTCAGATTCATTTAGCCCTGTTAAATGAGTTATTCAGTGATTGTCACATACCTTGAAGTGGTTGCATTTGTCATATCTACTCAGAAAAACCTTTCTCACCAAAACCAATTCCAGACTTTTTTCCTTCCTTTTTTGAGTGCTGCACATTTCCTTGGAAAAGAGGTATCTGTCATTAGAAAAGAGGCTTGCCTGAAGTCCACAAAACACTTTGCCATCCCCATAAGTTGTCCCTTTAACAGTTCTTCTTATCTGCTGGGGCTACTTGTGAAGGCCACTTTGAAATCCTAGCTATGGAGCATCAAGCTGTTGCCAAGAGCAAGGAGGTATGAGTAGGCAAATTCTGAGATGTTGCATTCAAGTCTTCACTTTTTTAAAGGTGTCACTTCAAGTTGGTGATTATGGTTTTTAAAAGAGGAATAGCTCTGAAAACTAGTTATTTTAGGGTTATTCTGTCATGTCAGCTAACCTGAGCAAAGAGCAGTCTGCTGTCTCCAGGACAGCTTGAAAAGCTCTCTCAGGATTAGTCAGAATTGTGTTCCTTGTCAAACACCAGAGCTGATACCTCCAAGGCATGCAGGAAGATATGTTTAATCATCTTCCTTTTTTTTCATTTGATCTTTGGTTCTTTTTTTTTTTTTTCTCTTTGCTTTTATAGTCTTGAAACACTCACTTGAGAAACTCTGACAGGTCTGCAATAAAATTAAGAAATTCTGCTTCTTCAATTCTCATCCCAAAAAACACCTGTTAAAGGAAAATAAATCGAGTTATATGCCAGCATTCTCCATTTGTTTCTCATGTTCTGCATCAGGTAATCCATGTAGATATTTCCTTCCACCTGCTTCAAGACCTCATCTTTCTGCATTTTAGCATTTCCCACATTTCCCATTCTTGAGTCATCTCCTCCCTCCTTCCCCATAGAAAATGAAAACAAGAAACTGTTGAATAGAATTAAAATGTGATGCAAAAAATACCCCATGCTTTCATTCTCTTGTTGAAATATTTTCCATTTCCTAAAGACTCTCTAGATTTCCTTTGGCATGTGAGTTTTCAGGATTTCTTTTCCACTCAGTGTATTAACTTTGTTTTTTCGCATGTTATCATTATTTTTACCAGCATGTGTAACACACATTTCCCACTTTACGGTGGCAGTAAATACAAATGCAGAAATTACACTTTCAGACAAATTAAGAGAAATAAACCCTAGCAGGTCCTGAACCAGCCAGTAATCGTTCCTACATATCCTCTATTATATCCCTGTGTATCCCCAGTACATTTCCACATCACACAGGTGGAAGTGTGAAGCTGAGGCTCATTTAACAGTATGAATTTTCCCAATGTATCACAATTACAGGAACACCTGTGCTTCATAACTTTCTGCTGATCCACTGTGAAAATTCACAGTGTGTTTAGTAACCAAACCATCAATATGCTTTGTCTCCTACAGTGAGTGGATTGGGATGGCGGCTTTAGCTCCTCCTTATAAAAAACCAAGACAACCAAAACCAAAAACCCAACAAACCAAAAACTTATAGAAAATATAGCTGATGCTCGTTTTGTGGGCTGTTCTCACTCTTCCCCACTACAACAGATCTTTATTATGGAAGATCTTCACTCTGCCCTCTCTGAAGGTTGACAAACCCCAGTCTGGGAAACTCAGTTCCTTTCTTTTTTGACTTTCTTTCATTGCTTGAGTATGGCACCAAGAGCAGTTTGTGTTCATGACTCATTGCTTTCTTGAAAGTGTCTCAAATGCATTGTCACGTGAGTCAGGCACCTTCAACACCCTCCATGTGGCTCTGCTGGACTGTCCTGTGGAGCCACCCCAAGCTCGTGCCAAGGGATGGTCTTGGCCTTTTCTCAGCATGGTTTATGCCCACTCATTCTGCCGGGCTTGGCTAGGCTAGGCTAATTTCTACCAGCTTACTTCAGTTTCTTCAACTGGAAGATGGAAAAAATTAACAAAGGGCAATGTGAGACAAAGCTATAGGGCCAGGTAAGATCATGTAATAACAATACTTGAGGCGCTGCTTGAATAGCAGGAGTTTTTGGTGGAAAGTTTTACAGGGATCTCTAGTGAAAATAACCCCAGCTGCTTTTCTGATTTCTCTTTTAACCTATTCTATAAAAGATAATTTGCTTTGTGTGTCGTGCTGTGGCCCAAAAGGGAGTCTGAGGCTTGGGAAGCAGATTTCCGCCACGATATGACCCAATGCTGGAGGAAGGTGTTTTTGGTGATGCAGAGATGCTGCTGAGCGATTTAGACTGTTGTGGTGATGGGCAGAAGCTGGCTATGATTCATTAAGATTTTTAGTTGGTGAGATGGAGGTGAAAAAGTTCTGTTCCCTGCTTTGAGTTTAGATGAAAAATGGACTTTGTGATCCCATTTAACTGATATTTGCATCATCTGGGCAGTGGGATCCAAGTGCTTGTCCTTCAGTTCCCACACCAAGAGGTTGGCCGAAGATGGCAGATTTCCCATCCATGGAAAACAGACTGTCTGGAGAAGGAAGAAGATAAAATCATATCTGCTGCTGTCCCAGAGTGGAGCTGGGATGTTTCTAGGAGACTGCAGTCTTGGACATGCTCTCAAGCCACTCAGTTTAAAGATAACCTAGATTAATCTCATCAGCTTTTAATGAGAACTGGGGATTTGTGTCTTCTGTGATGTGTCACTCTTGAAAACAAATCTTCGGTTTATGAGTCACTTGAAATTCTGTGATATTGGGTAAAAAATTCCAGCCCTTGATAGCTGTCACATTTATATTTCCATTCTCTTTGTGAACTGTTACAAGGCTTTGTGCTGTATCTCCAATTTCATTGATGCTCCTTTCAGATAGAAGCCCATCTTCCATTTGCAAGTTCCCATCATACACATTCCCAGTAAGCCAAATTCTGACTTTCCCACCCTAATCTCAGTGAAGTTTCCATCATCAAGAAGACTGTGGCCTCCTGAATTATTTTCCTGGGTCCTTTCTGGATGCTCCATGTGTGGTTCTGTCCTTGAATGAACTCAGAGAAGGAGATGCCCCTATTTTCCCTTTTCTATGAGGCAGAATAATGCATATGGTGTGACACAGGTGTGTAGAGGGGACGGTAAATTAATGTGCTTTGAGGTCCTTGTATTAAAATCATGTAAGTGAAAAATAGGTGAAAGTCATTTTAGTGTCCCAGTGGGTCTGACATTCTTTTCTGCTCCCAGAAAGAGATTTTCTGTCTGCAAATCTCATGTTTCCAGAATTAGATTAGGAGTGTCAGATGTGCATTCTTGGGGCCTTCTGACCCAGATTAACCCTGGAGCACAAAAATTTGATTGTGAAGTTGTGAGACCAGAACAAAAATATACCCACAGTGGTCTATCACAGAATATAGGAGGCTTTTATAGAGCACATTCAAGGCAGGGTGTTGAAGGTATCTGAAAGGTAAATGTAGGGAGACTGTGTGCCCCAAGGGCAGACGTTGTGCTCAGGGTCAGGAAAAATAATCTGAATTCAGGGTAAAGTCACTAATTTTAAGACCAGGGAGATTTGTGGGATTTTTTCTTTTTAATATAAAACCCCTACCTTTCAATGATGGTACAAGATGATAATAGAAACTCTGTTAAGAAAGAGAGGTACCAAATGTGTAAAAAGTATTTTATGTCATGACTTTCCACTTCCTAAATAGCTAGTGGCAGAAGATGAGGAACTCCAAAAACGGGGATGGAGAGATATCCCATGTCTGAACCATAATCAGACCTGCTAGAGCTAAAAGCCATGACCAATTGTTTGTCCTGCTTCTTGTCTGGGCTTGGACCTGTGGTTATAGAGAAGCCAAGGCAGTGGTGGAAGGCAGACTGCAAAACCCGAAGGAAATAATTTCTTATGAGATGTTCAAGAGCAAATATAGCATAAACCAGTGTCTCATAGGTACACTTGTTATGTTCTTGCCATCTGGAAATAATAATATGCATCTTCACAAGAGAGTTTTGGAGATACAGCTTTGTTGATTTCTTTCTTAACAAGGGTGGAGTTGTTTCTGAGATCAGGGACCGTTTCACTGCTGTGAAATATCTATTTCTGCTAATATGTTTACTGTGCTAAGTAATCAGAACTGGATTCCATTGCTACATCACTGTTCTAATTTAGTACTCGCATTAAAATTCAGTTTATAAAGTCTTGGAGTTGAAGCTGCAGCTTAATGCTCAGTGAGGATGGTGAACAGTTGGATTCAGCAGTGATTTAATTCATGTCAAAAGAGGTTGAACCTGAGTGTGATCTGGAAACTGGCTGCTGTTTGGACTGGTTGCTTGTTCATTAATGCACTCATGTTATTACATGTTCAGAAAAAAAGAAGGAAAGAAAGCAAAACAGGAGAACACTTAACGTTCCTAAAGTAGTTTCCTCAAATTTCTCTGCAAACAATGTAAAATAACAACCTAATAATTTTGTATCTTAATCATGTTCAGTAAAGAAGTCCTTTAGATAATTGGCACTGCCTCTGTACTAGGCCAAACTTTCTTTTAAGTTACAAATACTCACAAAAGGTTTACATTATAAGGAGCTGCTTTGGAGATGTGCAGATTTAGTTTGTAAGTACAAAGTGAACATGCAAATTGCCTTATCTTGTGGGATTCACAAACAACCATCATTCAGATTGATTTAATACATAGCTTTTTATCTTTAAAAGTGTTAATTAGAAAATAGGGACAGTTCTCTGAGCACTTAAGAGTAATAAATAGATCAAAACAGCATCCATGCTTCTGTGATGGAACTTCTGAAGACTTTATAAAGGGATTAAACCAATTGTCAAAAAGACCACAGTATACATATTTAATAGTGCTACCAAGCTACAATTACATTTTTAGGACTCTATTTGCTAAGCTTTTAAACACTCATTATACAAAAATAAAAAAAAAAAAAAAAAAAAAGAGAGAGAGAAAAGAGAGAGAGACAGGGAAAAAAAGGGATTTTCAGAACTTTACCACATAACTCAGGATTGCTATGCCAGTAAGCTCTGCTCCAGGTCTGGAGTGACACAGCTGTGCTCAAGACATCCTGGTTTTCATTTAGTAGGAGTTGTTCAACCATGTGAGAAAGAGACCTTGTGTAGTTTGGTGGTCTGATTTTGCTCCACTGCAGCGTTCAGGGGCAGAGGGGAGACACTGCTAATGGATATCCTTGACCTACCACGAGTTAAAACTCACTCTTTTTGAGGCTTAGAGATCCGTGTGCATTTAGTCACATCCGTAGTGTTCATGTAACTAATATTTTCCTTCCATTCCAATCATATGCTTGTTCTGTATATTTGTTTCTATATATTTCTATCTTTGCCCAACAAGCTCACACTGAATGAAATCAAGCACGCTGGCAATAATGAGTTTCAGTCTGACTATTTATCAAGTAAAACAGAGGAAACTGCAACTTGTCAACCAAACAATAAATAAGGCAGATCTCATTTAAAAAAACGAGAGAAACAGGTAAGGTCTTGAAATGTACTCAGGAAGTAAATAGTGTGAAGGACTAGAGGAAGAATTAACTTCAGCACCCGGGGTCATCTACTTCTAAAAGTCTCATCTGAAATATGGGCCTTAAGGGGCTTCCAGAGATTCTGTGGGAGGAGCTTCACCCCACGAGAGAACAGCTGTAATACTCCTTTTCCTGCTGCCATTTCCAAGTCATACCTATCAGCAGCATATAAAATGCATTACAGCAACGAGAGTAAAAATCCTCTTTTGTCTCTCCAACCTGAGTAATGGTTTTGAATGTCCAGGATTTCTTTTTGCTGCTTATTTCCATATATCTGCATGCAGGTACTCATGCACAGTGCTTTCATGAAGTTGCTTTTATTTGCATAAACCACATGATAAAAGTGTTTATAAGAACTATATGTTGATGTGGACAACTTCAGAGAGGGAAAAGTCTTGTGAATAATTTCTGTGATGCAGATGGAAGAAGACTTTTTCCATTTACTATTTGTCATTTCAAAACTTATAGCACCTCAAGAAAATAGATATGACCATTTATATTTTAATTCAAATATCTAGATATAGAGAATTTGGAAAGAAGTTGCTAATATATTGAGAGCAATCAGGAGAATAGTTTATTTCCCAGATTGTAAAGGATATCTAGCATTCCTCGTGGAAACTTGCACGTGTTTGAAGAGTCTTGTTTCATTTAAAGCATTTAATATTTTATCAGGATTAAATATGCATTTAACCTTTATTGCTTGGGAAGTGGCAGAAAGGGAAACAGTGGTTAGAAGTGTTTAACAGACCTTTGGAGATGCTCTGGGAAGGAAAGTTCACAACCTGCCTGGGCTGATCACCCTCCACCATGAGGATTATGAATAACAATTTCCTAATGTCTGATCTGAACCTCCCAAGCTGCACTTTGTGGCCTCTGCCTTTTGTCCTGTTTGCTGCCTCCACAGAGGAGTTTGCTCCATCATTTGGGAGCAGTGGAGGGAACTGCGATTGGATTTTCCTCCAGTGTCCTCTTCCATATATGAAACAGGACCATCATTCCCAAGATGTCCTTTTTTGTCCTGCTCTCCAGGCTTCTGATGGACTCAGCTGCCTCTTCTGGACCTTCTATGTCTGTAGCACATCCCCATCCTGAGCAGAGAGGGGAGAACAACCTCCCTTTACCTCTTGCTCCTCCCCATGTGGATCACTGTGTGGTTTGTCCAGGGACTCCTACAAAGGGGAGAGAAGGTAGGGTGGGATTTTCTCATCAGCTTGGTTGATTTTCTGCATCTTTGTGGCCTTGGGGGACCGTGCAGTGGGTGGGCACTGGTGGAGCTGAGTGCAAGCACAGAAGAAGGCAGCTTCTGCTGCTGTGAAGAGCTCAGTCTGCACATGTCACAGGAGGCAACAGATGGCACAGGCTGACGAGATGGTATGAGAAGAGATGAGACAATATTTATAAACATGATAGACAGCAGTCTCAGTGCATAAGTAGCCAAGACATTGTCAAGGTTTTTTTTCAGGCATTGCAGGAGGGGTTTTGGAGCTGAGCTGAGCAGAGAAGTGGTTTTACAGATGCTTGCAGGAGGATGGTCCCAGGTATGAAAGAGAGAATGGAAGTGCTCAAGATAGAGCAGAAATTTCATTCAAATTTGAGTAATAAAGTATATTTATCAAGGTGGAGCTTGATAAAGTTCTGGTTTGGATTAGAAGATTGATGGGGATGGCAGGAGGTTGGTTCGGGAAACCAACAGCTCCAGTTTTGGAGTATCTCAAGGGGCTTTTGGTGTGTTTGAGAGTGTGGAGAAATGTGATCAGGAGAGAGAAAGCATTCTCCTCATTCAGAATCAGCCACAGTAGAGTTGCAGTCATGTCCTGGGCTCTCTCACCACTGCAGGATCCAGCCCTTCTGGAGAGAGAATTTATCACCATCTCTGTCTTGTCAAATGTACAAGACACTGGTAGTTTGACTCATGTAAAAATGCAGTGTCTGTTGTACAGTGTTTTGTGTGCTCGTGTTCAGTGGAGTGGATTAGCTTGTGAAGACCTGCATCCTAATTCTGATGTAAATGTAAATGTGTACTGGGTATTGTGTAGCTCTGGCTTTGAAGCTCTCTAATGTTTATTTCAAAGTAATAATAGCCTCAATAATGTTCAAAGAGCTGTTTGGTTTGGATATAAAATATATATTACATAAACTAGTTTTGTAGTCATCAGTATATCTAACTTTTTTCAACTGTTATGTCTGGAGTTCATTTTCTTGAGCTTTCTTTATCTCAGTTCCTGATCATTGCTTTCTTTGCCAACCTGAAGCTTTGTTTTCCTTTACATTTGTGGCCTCCATTCATTGCACAAAATGGAAGTAAAGTTTCAATTTTTTTCTTTTTTTTTCTTGAGAAAGAAAAATGAGAAAATGTAGATAATAGCAGAAAGATGGTGGGGGGAAAAAAAGGTATCTTTTACAGGTATGAGCTAGTTTTCCTGACTTAGCATGTTACGTTTCTGTCACATCAACATGAAACAATGTGACCTAAGATGATGTATGAGAAGCTGAAAATGACTCATGAAAATAGAAATGTTAGGATATCCTGGAAAACTAGCTATCTGCACATTCATAACATCAACATTTGTAGCACAAATTCCAGCTTCCACAAAAGTCTGTTTTTAATAAGATGAATCAATTCCGTCCCACTTCCAAGGGCAGAAGTTGCTTGTTCCTATTACTAGTCAACAACTCAACACCATTTTCACTAACACTGCAGAAGGAGAGAAACCTAGCACATTCTAATGAAAAGTGAACAATTGTTTGGAAACTTGATAATGTGCTATAATGCATTAGCTGAAGAGTGGGCAGAAGCTGTGTTAAGAGAATTGACCTTTACATGCAACACGTTTGGAGAGATAGGGAGGAAGAAATACATCACTCACTAAGTGGAACAAGAAGCAGAACAGAAAAGGGTGGGATAGGAATTTTGACAAAAAGGACAAGATTAAATTGTTTCTGGTAAAGTTTTCAGATAAGAAACACCTTCCTCTGGAAGCATTTTATAACCAGATCATTAAGCAATCCTCCCATGATAGCTACTTCATATAATAGTGTTTTATTGTCTGCATTTGTCTAAGTATCAGAATACCAGTAATGTTTCACAGTTACATAATGCTTTTTTGCTTTTAATCTCACAATAAATAAGAGGTGGGTGAATACTACAGTACTCTGCACTGACTTCAGAGGGCTTTGAGTTTCCTATCACTCCTTTTCACAAATCTCCTTTATTCCTTTGCCCTTGTCTTCAGATGCTTTGCCCACCCTTAAACCAGTCAGAGCAAATGACATCATAGATAGCAAAGACCAGTGAATAACACTAAGTGATAGCTAAATTCATCAATAAACCTTTCTAAGCTCCTTGGTCATCCAGGAAACTGAAAAATGGGCAGTAGAGGTGACCCAGGTAATTTCAGAACTGGAGTTTTGTTTAATTGATGCAACTGCAGAAATTGGTAATACAACCATTAGCCGTGGCTTGTTAACTTTCGTATCTAATGCAGTTAAATATAACATATATCCTCCTATCTTCAGTTTTCAGTTTATCACGTGTTCTTGTGCTAGAAATGCTGCAATTCCTTTTTGCAATTCCTTTTTGAATTCCAATTATTTTGCAATTCCTGCAGGGTAACTGTGGGAAGCTGCTGGCATTGTTGGTCAGGTGTTTGGCACGAGGAATTGAGGATATGTCTGGCCTTGGCTTGGACTCCCCTCCCTGATGTCCCATGCAGCTGAATCTCAAGAGCTGATAGCTGGGGTGTGATCAGCAGCAGCTCCACAAGTGTGCTGGAATCCAGGATGGCTTTCTGCTCGTTCCTAACCCCACTGGGATTTGGAGGTGCAACTGGGATGTATCATTGTCTCGGCTGAGGGTTTAGCAGTGTGTGGTTGGAAAAGCCAGCATTCAGCCAAGCATTTCAACGAGGAAGAAAATATTTGGGATTGTAGATATGCACTTTACTGTTTCAGTGGTTCAGAGTTAATATCAAGAAAGATAAATGTGACATTTCCCCCTACAATCTGCCAGGCCATCTCTTTTTTTGCAAGACAATGAGGACAGCCCTTTTTCATATCTAGACCACTAGCAGGGTCTGCAGTTCAATGCTTTTAGGAGAAGTGAAGTTTCTAATTTATAATCCTCCTGCAAGCTTCCACAGCAAATTCCAGGGTTACAGAACTGCAGAATTCACAGGGGCCCACACAGTTTTAGGTCACTTAGTTCAGGAAGCATTTAAATCTCCACAGAGTGTGGATAGCCATAGGGCCATATCCAGTTACATTTCATGATGCCTCCGTGTCTGATTTTTGGTTACATGAGTTCTTCCTGCACGGGTGAATATGACTTTTTTGGGTCTATTCAAACTTGAAATGCAGGGAAAGTGAACAAAAAAGCTAAAGAAATTGTGCAATCCTCCCTAAAGTGAAACTGCTGCTGTGTGCCTGTGGCCAAAACAGCCTTCTCCTTCCAGTTCATCAAGGACAACCTGTCCTAGTGCCATGCCAACATTTCTTGCTTTCCATCACATCTCTTGGGAAAGCCCCATAAGCAGTGACCTTGTGACTAAATGCCTGCCAGATCTGCTTTCTGGCAAAAACAGCTGCTACTCTTGGCACATTCAAATGCCTGTTCAAATTTTAGGAACTCCTCTATGAGGTGTTCATTTTATTCCCCTTCAACAGGAAAGCATTTCTCTAATACAGAGAAAGACTATGGACCATTGAATTGTGAAGTATAACTGGAGACACTGGTGGGAATGAGATGGGCTGTCATTCTCCATGCCTTTCCGATCAGGGAAATTTTCTTTTAAAAGAAAAATGTCATTATTCATGTCACCAGGAATTCATTCATTGCAGTTAAAAATGCTTTTGGAAATTAAAGGCATTATATCTGTAAAGCTCTGCATTTACCCCATCCTTTTGGCTACCAACTTGTGTCCTCAAGGTCTGGAAGTATTAAGGGCCAAATATGAAAATCTGTATGTAGAATACTTAATATTGTACATGGACAATTAATGGGATTTTCCAAACTGTTAATGCAGGTGTAATACTCTGCCCTGGTGTGATTCTCACATTAGGAGTGTTTTAATGTAGTTTGTGGGGTTTTTGGATAGTTCACAATACCAGGCAAAGCTTGTTAGCCCCTGCCTAGAACATCCTGTTTGGATTTATATTATTTGCTTCCTGGCAGTGAGTGATTTGAAAACCACTGTTGGTGCCACACTGGCACATATTTGCCCTGGAAAACATGGCCCCAGTTTCTTGACATTTAATTTGGGAATCTTCATCAAGTCCCTTTCATAAGAGATAACTTGGAGTGTGTGTGAACACACCTCAGACCCTGGCTGGCTGGGACTTGGGAAGGAGCAAAATTCACCGGCCCATCCCTTGAAATGGGGTCAGCAGGCAGCAAACACCAAGATATTCACAGCATGAATTCTGGTAAAGTATCCCTGGGTTGGCAGGTGGGCTTTTAAGATGGATGAATCTCCCACCTGCAGTTACAGGTGCTTGGAGGTCACGGGATTTTACCCTGTATCACCACAGAGATTTTCTATACAGAGCATGGGCAACTCCTTTCATGCATCTGCAGATGTAAAACTCAGATGTGTTTTTCCAAAACATAATCTATAAATTACACAACTGATTCAAAGCGACAGAAATTATGAAACAGCAATTCCACAGGGAAAAAAAAGGGACTAAAATGTTAATCTAAGAACCAATGTCCAATATTACATATTTTTTTCCCCCATACTTAAATGTTTGAGTTTTCTCTTCTGGATGAATGTTTAAACAGTAGAGACAGTTGTTGAGGAATGTTATGACTTTGGTATAGGCCAGCAATGGACATGCCTTTGGTATTAATATTATTTAACATAATGTAATTGCATTAATGCTGGCTAAGTGTATTCCTGTTGAAAACTTGTATTGATTGTTAAGAGTGAAGCTGCAGCCTTTTAACACCAACTGTTGATGCATTGTCTGTGGAAGCTCAGAGTCTTAAGGGCAAGGGTAATTTATACTTGCCAAATCACTTAGAGAAAATTCCAAGTACATTCAAATTTGCATATTCAGAAATATAGAGGGTAATTAGGGATAGGCTCAATATTTGCTCATTTCTCTCTTTTAAATCACAAACTTGGAATGAACTGTCTGGCTCGAAATTTTCTGATTGCAAGCAAATAATGAAGAGAAACTCAGTCCCCCTCAAGCCATGATAAAACACTTTATGGTCTCATAAAATCTCAAATTTGAGGAGGAAAAATCCCCCATCCCCTAAGTCTCATACTGGTTCACAACCTCGCAAAAGGTTCCCCAACTGTGTTTCTAAGTCAATAAAGGGAAAGTTACCTCTGAAGAAGCCCTGTCAAATTTAGCAGAAAGAAACCTGTAGGATGGTGTTGATATTAATGAAGTTCTGCTTCTCTAAAAGTACCCAGGGATCTCACAGTGTAAAAGTTAACTGAGTTTAATTTAACAGATTTTTTTATAAGGGTTTAGAAAAAATAAACAATGAAATATGCATACCATGTCAGTGAATAAAAATTAGGACAAGAAAGTTTATTTAAATATTTGATACTCAATGTCAAAGCTTATAAATTATTTTTTTACATATATGAATATTTGAGTGGTTTTTGCAGAACCATTCAGATTCTTCATCACTTGAGAAACTCCACATACCTGTGTTGCTTTAGTGAAATAATGTGAAAGTGCAGTTTATCAGTGCCTTGCCTTGAATCTTGTAACTTGTAAGATTTTCCAGTAAAAGCAGTGAATGAAAAAGTAGAATTGGTGTAATGTCCTTGTGCTGTATGCTCTGGCACTTCTGTTTCTCTCACTCTTATCTGCCTTTATTCTGGGAGACCTATAGGATTCACCTCTGAATGTGTAGAATAATGGTTTATTTTTTATGCTTGCTCTGGTTTCATTAATTTGTGGATTAACCAAGTAGGAGAAGCAATTGCACTCATACCCCCTTTGAGTGACATTTGGTTCCTTCTATTTTTCTTCATTTCCCTAATATTTGCTGTTCTTTATACATTCCTCCTCTTGCCTTTTCTTTTCTCATTTCTCAGCCTCTTCTTCTCTCCCAGGACTGCATTTTGACACCCTTAAGCAGTGAATTGGTCTTTGCTTACTGTAGCATTCACATCAATCTTGTGCTCGTGGCTCTGGCCTTTATTCCTCATTCCATAATAGTTTCCCTTCACCCCCCACCTCTTCTCTCTTATCTGTCTTGTAGGAGAATAATGTCTTTCAAAACTTTAGTGAGTGGGAATAGGAGTGTCTGTGAATATTTATTTGCTGTATAAATACTCCAAAGCTTATTCTTCATCGTGGCCACCCACGTTGCTGCATGTTCCCAGAGCATCTCATGTTATTTTTCTGTGCAGTGAAACCTCATGTGTTTTGCTTATTTGAGAAAGATATGCTTAGGTTGTTGACATTTTTATCTGCTTTTCCTAAAAAATGAAAAATGAAAAAATGAGTGGCCTCCTATGCCACTTAAAAGTAAGAGGAGAGAAACTCTCTCCTTGACAGAATTGAATGTTGGATTCTAATTTCTCTCGCCCAAATTGCAAAAATCTTGCATGACCTCTGTGTTGGCTACACTTTGCACCAGGGTGGAAGATGTTTGTTCCCTGGACTGGCTCTGCTTTGCCACATATTTTAAGTGGATATCTGAGAGGTCCTTCTTAGAGGATTTCCAAGAAGCAGCCTTGCTGATGGACTGCACCCCCCACTTAGGGGCAAGGATTTTTTTAGCTTTCCCACTTTGTAGCCTTTCCCTGTAGTGTAAAGGGTCTGCAGTGAGACTGAGAAATATGCCAGTAACTTTATCTGCCTTGGCCTTGCTCCACAGAAGTGCATGTGCACAAACCCCTGTTTAAGCACGTGAGGATTGGGAAATTCGGTGGGACTATTCCTAGGCTTAAAATTAAGCTTGCTATACTTAAGGGCTACAGTGATGCTTTACATCTGGCTTTCAGCCAGCATCCTGAATATTGCTCATTGATCCTATCGCTGGAAACCAGCCACTAAAATTATTCTTTTTTTTTTTTTTTTTCTATTGGATTTCCTAAAAAGACACTGGGAAACCCATTCAAAATAACATCCAGTCATTTGGTATCTGCTTTGTGCTAATGAACTCCTATGTTTAATTTGGTCTTGTCAGGACACAGTGCCTCCAGAAACCTGAAGTTTAATAGAAATGAAGCAATTTTGTTGGGGTAACTGTGAGTAGGAAGTTATCATAAATCTCATCTTCTTCAAGCAAAACTTACAAGGTCTTTGTAATCTGATCAGCTTTCTTGAACACAGTATGTTGATGACTTGCTTCAAGTCATTCATGTGGAGATATTATACCTACTACATATGATAAAACAATATAAGGCAGATCAACTGCTTATAATCTAATTAGTTTGGTCTTTTCATTTACAGTTATGCCCTGAGTACAGCTGTGCCAAATTCACATCATTTGTTTTACAGAATTTTACACATTTTTCTTTTTGTTTTGTTTAGCTTTATAACTCTGAGATTTCAGCTTCATCTGTAGCTTCAGTGAAATTGCCAGTCCCACCTCCAAAGCATATGAAATCAGATACAGGGTGTTTTTTCTAAGTCTGAACTATTTTCAGGGAGTAAATGAAACCATTTAAAGTCAAAACTTACAGTAGATTCTTTGCTGCAAGTTTTCATGAGAAAATGCCAAGTGGCTCCAGTTTCACTGCAGATGTTACAGGTACTTTTGTTTGGGAATGGAACTGATTCAAAACTGTGGGATCAGGGTTTTCATGAACTGTCGCTACTTCAGTACATTGCAGATTAAGAGAAATTTCTTGATTCAAGTATTCCAGCCTGTGCTCAGTTCATCTATGGAACCACAGTGTAAGAGTTGTTCATGTCCTTATGTTTTCCTTTGGATTTGGGATTTGAAAACATTAAAAATATTTATATGTATTTTGTAATTTTTATTACTTGGATAGATCTTGGTATGAAGTCACATCAATGCATGACCATGTCTTCAGCTTGAAATATGGAGAATATCAGTGGTGGACTCAAGGAAAGACAATCAGCTTTCTGGTAAGAGCGTCCTTGGGAAAACACTTTGGATAAATTAAAAAAAAAATACCTTTTACAAAGATATTATTCTTTGAAAGACTCCAATTGCACAAACCCTTCTCAGTTGCTTTGTTTTTTCCCATGCAAGTGGGTCCAGAAGAGAGAAGTACCAAATTCTCTCTGCACACAGGACAATGTCAGAGTGCACTTCTGCATCATTTCTGAGCTAAATCTAATCCCCTCCAGTTGATTTATTTAAGTTCTACACAGATAAAAAATAGAAAATACTATTAATTTTTAGCAAATCTCTTTATATGTAAATGAGTGACTGGAAGATAGGGCCTAAATTTCTTGCTGGAGTACATGAAGGATGGATTTGTTCATCATGTTTCCATCTATCTTTGGCAGGGAATACTTTGGCTAAATTTAAAGGGTAATAAGAGGGTTGTGGCAGAATAAATTGTTTTACTTAGATTTCAGATCTGAAAGTGGGTATTTTACAATCCATGTATTTATATCTGATGCTTGAATAACATAGCTTGTATTACTCTTACCCTTCCCTGAAGTGAATGCTTTGAAAATAATATGCTGGCAAATAGTTCCCTTTTTCTCCCCCTTCCTTTTTTACCTTGTCCTCCCTGTAGCTGCCTCATGTGTAACAAGCAGAGCTAGAGAACTGCCAAGGCTTGCATAAAGCATGTTTATTGCTTTTTGGTTTAATTTCTTAGGAAAGCAGGAAGTAATTTTTTAAATAGATATTACGGTCAGTGGATGTGTTTTATTGGATAACACCAATATTAAGAAACAGAGATTTGAGTGTCTCAAATTACAATGCCTTTACTATTTTTTAATGGATGGGTACTGGTGGTGGATTGCATTAACATTGTCAATACAATTTATTTAGGATTTGTTGAGCATTTGCTTTAGCTGTTAACATCGGAATGGGAATGTGTAAATTTTATTTGCACTAATAATACATTCACCCTTGTTGCTATTGCAATGTATTGATTTGATTTCTGAAGCTTACCTGGTTTGCTGGAAGGACTCTGAGTTTTCCCTCTTCCATGGCCTTAGTTTTGTTCATAGGCTTTACAGTGACTCCTAATCCAGCACTGGGCTGAACAACTTATTATTTTATTCAAGTTCTATATTCTACTCGTTGGCTTTTCTGGCAGTAATTTGTTGAAATCTTGCAGCTAGGTTGTATGTAACCTTTAATTCAGCCTTTTTTAGCACTTTTCTTTGCCAATAAGGAGTTCTGATATTTTCTGTATGACTCATACCCCAATAGAAAAATGAAATTATTTCCCCAGTTTTTCAGAGCTCTCATTGACACCTGAGTTACACACACTGTGAAACCTTCAACTTACTTCACAGGCTAGAAAAAACCAATTTTTAGGGTGGTATTAGCATTATTATGGCTACAAGGACATATATAAGTAAATCCTTACAGCCTAAACTTGCTTTTCTCCCTCTCTTTCCCTTTTGGTCCTTCTTGTGTTTCACTGCCTGTTTTATCCCTCTCATAGAATACCATCAGGGTAAATTAATCATGTCACTTTTAGTTTAAATAATAAAGGCATCTCCTTATCCTCCCCTAGTACATTTGGTAGTGGACTAATTTAATACTGTGATTGCACTCAGTAAGCAAATTTGTTTTCATATTGAGGTGCAGTGTGTGTGTGTGTGTGTGTGTGTGTGTGAGAATATAATTGCAGAAGTTTTGGCCTGCCTGGATCAGGACACAGCTGAATAATGGAAAGGTATCTGCTGTTCAACATGCTCCCAAAAATCAGTGTGTAATGCTCTATTGGCAAAGGTTTTTTGCAGTTTTGGGAAGGACTTTCCAGCCTGCATGGTTCCCTGTATGAACTGGGGAGGCTCAGGCTGCAGGTTTGGGTTATCTGACCCTTTTTCAGATGCCTTTTGTTTTATTTTGCAAGCAAATGCTCCAAATTCCTTTGAACTTCAGTAGTGCCATAGACTGGGACGGGCCAAGGCTGGAACAACATCCAGCAATTGAAAAATGGCAAACTAATACAAAGTTTTTTTGGAAAAAAATAAATATGCAGGCAGCCAGTGGGATTTTTCTGCACACATTGGGACCACTTTATTTGGACTGAAGTACAGTATGAATTGAAAACAAAACTATTGTCCTTTTGATTAACTGCAGTACAAACCCTCTCATTTTGAAACCAAACTGCTGCAGAGATGAGCCCTTAGACAAATGTTGACCCATTGTGTGGCTGTTTAACCCCCTCTCCAAGTTCACTGTCAATTCATAGCTTCAATTCAGCAAATGGCTAATGGGATTGATAAAGCATGGAATCAGAGCTGTGGTGTTTTAATCAGTCTCCAAAGCTGGTTATTGGGAGCATGCACCAGATCTGGAGAGACTGTTGATATATTTAGAGCCAGTCAAAAACTGCAAGAAAAATGTCATGTCTATTTGCTCAGATTTTTAAATGAATTTATTTTGGCTGTACTTTCACTCCTTTTATATGCCATGGAGAGTCACAGATCCTGGCTGGCTCTGCAGGAAGTTAACCTATTCTGTAATTGTCATCTTGCCATGGGAACCTGCAAGCCAAGTCACGAGCCTGCCTGGAAGGTGCAGAGTGCTAAAATAAACTCCCAAGCTGAAGTTCACAGACTGTAACACTCACTGTGCACTGCCCACATACCTCTACCTGCTGTGTGAACAGAATCCCTTTGCTTTTCCTGCTGGAAATCCAGGTGTGGGAATCCCTCAGTGGAAATCCAGCATCCCACCCATCTACTTGGGTGGAACATTACAACCAGAGTGGCCCAGAATAGGTGGATTTCTGGTTTGT
>NC_089652.1:34967500-35010000 GCF_037042795.1 Molothrus aeneus | reverse complement strand
TTCCCCCTCTTGTCACCTTTTTGATATGACATGTATTTTATAAAGGAGATAGAAGTTTGGGATTTTTTTTTTCTATCATGCATATGATTGAGGATAACAAAATTAAACCGGAGAAAAAAGGAAATGTATTTTTCAGAAATACATTTTTAGAAATATCTGAGCATTACTGCTTCAATTACAAAGGGACTGGAGGATCAAATTCAAGGAAATAACTATTAATCTGCTTAACTAGGGCAGGTAGAAGCGTAATAGCAGATCAGGGATTTTAGCAAGGCCAATCACACAGACTGGAGTTTATTCTCTTGAGTGGGGTGACAGGGGAAGGGTAAAGGGACTTTAATGTGGTGGGCCATGAGAAGCACAAAAAGCTGGTATCTGTGCAGCTTCTTTATAGCTTTAGCCCAGTTGTTGCATCGTAGTGATCAGTAAATTGCATGGACCCTTATTAACCTTATTGATAAGGAGCTTAGGGAAGTCCCATTCAGTCCAGAATATATTCTTCTTTTTGTTCCCCTGTCTGTCTCGGTTTGCAATCCCAGCCTCTTTGTACAGAAATCCTTTATGTTGCACCTCAAAATTCTGTGCAAGTACTCTGCTCATTTAACTTGGAGCAAGGGAACTGTAGAGCAGAAAGGGTTGGAGTACACATGGGGCCACAGGCCTATTTAAATATAGCTGGGACACCTGGAGAATGTTTGAAAAATTTCTTTTAAAGAATCTTTTATATTGTTCTTCTTTCAGTGCAGCTGGGGTCTGTGGGGATCAGGGGATTATTTTTGATACCTGTCTAAAAGAGTTATGTCTACACTGATTTCCATCCCTTGCTACTAATTAACCTTATTGTATACAGGAAACAGTCTATTTAATACCTGCATTCTTTCTGTAATGCCAAGTAAAATGAAATCTAGTGTGAAATCTAGTTAGCATTTGCCTTTTTGAAGTCATTTTTGAGTTTCCAGTCCGGGTGACTGTGACCTCAAAACTGAAAGCTATAAAATGGTCCCAATTTCAGCTCAATGGGAGTTTCTTGAAGATTCCCTGTTCACCTGGACTTGCATGTGTAGTAAACTGCCCATCTTGGTGCTTGGCAGTGTTTTCCCAGGAACCATCTATTTTTTGGGTCATTCAGAGCCCTGCAAAGCACATATATTCCTCCTAAGAAAAGGAGCCTCCTTCTTCCTCTGGAAAGATCACACTTGGACTGTTTCAGTGTACAGAGACTTATAAAAAATTTAAATAGCAATGGTAAAACCAGATCCATTAAGGAGAGCAGGGAATGATGATTTAAAAATGTCACCAACAAAGGCATAGGATGGTGAGGGGTAGTGAGAGGAACTTAAACTATAAAATGGAGGGAAAAAAATGGATGTACCATATTTTAAAAGAGCTTTAAATCCTGCTGAACAACACTGGAATTGGTCCTGTCTGCTCCAACATGCAGATAGAGGAGTTGTTACTGTACAACATGGTTTCTGAAAAGAATATTCACTAAAATGGATAATTTTTCATGTATTTGATGATGAAATGTTCCCCTGGATGTTGAAAGGTTGAGCCAAGCCCTGTGGTCCTGCTCTCTCTGCAGATCTCTGAGTGAATCCCCAGTGTCCCAAAGACAGAGCTGGATTTTTACAGGAGATTGGTTCAATTCCTTGAAGAGGACTCAGGTCAGGTGGCTGGGTCACTCTCTTGGGGACAGGCCAGCTGCATGAGCTTGGCAGTCTTTAACAACAAAATCCTGAAGAAAGTGACATAATTTAGTACTGAATTTTCTTCATTTAATACCAAATGATGATATCAAGAACAAAGCTAGTCAAAACAAAGGACGAGAAGAAAAACAAAAATAACATTTTAATACTGACTGTGCATCAGTACTGACAGCATAGATACTGAACAAAGGTTGGAAGTGGTGGTTTGATTTATTTGTTAGTATTAAAGCTTGGTGGAAGCACCAGAGGAATAGGACATTGATATCATTAGTTATCATCTATTTGGAAGGAGGGAGAAGCATTGTTTTCATTCCTGCTGGGGCTTGTCAGGCAGCTTGGCTGTTGGAAATTGGGCTTGATGGCAGAAATATGGGCTTATGGGCTTGAAGTACTGCGTGTTTGTGGGTGTCCATCCCTATGGCTAAGTGGCCACAGCGGGGATCCAAGATTTGGTTTAAAGAGCCTGAAAGGTACCCCTGGATCCCTCTGTAAAACTGCTCGTCAAGGAATGGGATAGAATTTTCCTCATTTGCTGTTTTCCTTCAATTTCTTGTATTTTATACCTATTTTGGTCAATAAAGCAATATTCATTTACGCTTTATACCATTCTCCAGAAAGCACACTTCTTTGTGCAGCCTCTCCAAAAACAACAGAAATAATCTGACTTAACTATAAAAGATTTTATCATTTTTTTCTTCCTTCTGCATTTCCTACTAAGCTCCTCTGCAAAACAGCTAGAAATTTTCATTTTCAAAACATTAGTACAGCAAATTGCCATCTTTCTGTGCGCGGCATTCTCTATGTACTCATCATCTGAATGATTCCAGATCACTCTCCGGCAGCGTGAATCACAGCATGCCCTCATGCCTGCCTCTTTTTCAATTATATCTAAGAGGAAGACTGCTGGAGACCCATTTTTTCATCTTGCACAGGACCCCAAAAGTGCCAGATCTCATTTCAATATAATATTAGGACAGTATGATAAAATGGATGTTAACAGGACACTGACTAATATGATCCATAGAGAAATGATAGAACAATACAACATTGGGCAGATTGTATTACTAATGTGCATTTTATAGACAAAAAATTGCCTTTATAAACAGGGTTCTAAGATGTAATCCTTACATCCTACAATCCTACTTAGTGTTCTAAGACATTCTGCAGCACTGCTGAAATTTTTTTTTTTTTTGCATTCTTAAATGAAATATACATTTTTATTTTAGCACAGAGCTGCCTATATCACTCCCAATTTACTAATGAAACTTGGCATTCAAATGACTCATCAGCACGTACTGCAAGGCATAAAAATAGATTAATGTGGCATACGTTTCTTTACCCATAAAAACGCACCTTCATGTAATCTCGGCGCTGTCTTATTCAACAGAAAGTATGTCATTTCCTTCCCCTAGCAGGTCGAGTTAAAAATGAGCTGAATGTGTGAGAAAGCCATTAGTGCACTAATGAAAAGCTCGATACCGTTTGAATTTTTCATCACGGGATATTTGTTCTGTGGCACACAGCACTAATATTTACTGTCACCGGTACAGTATGCGCGGTAATTAAGTTACAGTCATCAACGGGTTGGATGTTAAGCAAAGATGTTTCTGTGTGAGCTGGGATCTCTTTCACATGTATTTCACAGAATCATAGGGTCACAGGATGGTTTGAGGTGGAAAGGATCTTAAAGCTTGTCTTGTTCCACCCCCTTTAAATAGGCAGGGACACCTTCCACTATCCCAGGTTGCTCCAAGCCCTGTCCAGGCTGGCCTTGCACACTCCCAGATATCCAGGGGCAGCCACAGCTTCTTTGGGCAACCTATGTCAGGGCCTCACCAGCCTCACAGGGAATAATTTCTTCCCAATATCTAACCTAACATGAGACACCGCTTGAAGCATTTGTAGGTTTGGTTGATGAAGAGGAGAGAAAAAGCGTTGAAAAGGATTTTGACATCTGATCTATGCTCTGCATCACTCTCTCCATGTGCTCCTCAGACCACAAGGATGGTAGAAGCCACCTCAGGACCTTACTGGCTAAAGAGTGACTGTGTAAGAGAAATCAGTACCACAGTGACTTTTTTTTTTCTAGAAGATGGATGAAGGTTGAAAAATTATACACTTGCCAAAATCATTATTGGTATCATGGACACTGATCTCACCTGCATCATCTGTGGTAGCAGGATGGTGCTTAGGGGTCTCTTGTTTGTTCATGGGGTGTCTGGCTACCTCCCTTTCTCTCTCACCTCTTCCCTTATTAACTTCAGAATGATACATGTGAAATTAATAAAATCATTAGGAACAGTAGGAACATTTGGAATTCTGCCTATAGTGACAGCATGAGTTTCAAGAGCAGGAATAGCTTTTTCATCAAGCTCCAGTCTAAGGTGTTCAGGAGACTTCTTTCCATGAGCAGAGTCTCTTTGGAGGGTATCAGAAAATATGGGATGTTCCAAATTTCCCAAGTGATCCGGCTTTTTCCTGCTGAGCTGTCTGTCCATTTTGACAGAGTCCTCCCATGCTCCTTTTCCTCCCACCACCTGGTGACACCTGCCACATCTGGGCTCATTTTGTCACAGTCTGGCCACAGGTTCCTGGGGATAAAAGTGAGACACATCTGCTACTGTGCACTTGTACCTCTGATTTCACAGCCGTGCAAGGTGTAGCTTTAAATAAGTAAATCAGAGTCAGCATTCAGAGCAGTCTGAGCTTCAGGAACCTCTGGCATGTTTGTGTTCAGATGGACTTTTGACAAATCCCACAACTTCCTCACCATTAGGTGGGCACAGAAAGTCCTGAACCTGACTGAGAGGCGTCTGTCCCCTGCACTTCTGGAGTCAGCCAGCCCAAAGGGAGCAGTTTCCAGCAGCACAGTGACTTGCCTCCCCACCACATTATGCTTGGCAAGTGGCCTGAGACAGATGCACACTTGCTTCTTAATTAGACAGCTTATTCCTTTCTGTCCAGTGAGTTTCCCTGGTTTCTTTCACTGGAGAGTGTCCCTAGGAAAGGCAAGAAGCACAGCTTGTGACCCCTGCAGCCTTGCAAAGTGAATTTGTGTAAGGCAGAAAAAGGCATCCCAAGCTGATATGCAAGTGAAGGATTCCTTCTGCACTTGGGCATGCCTGGGGTCAAATGTTCCAATTCTTCTGTGAATGAATCCCCAACCATACAAGTAAGAAAAGAATTAAAAAAAGGTTTTGGCCTTCACAGGGTAAAATCTAATCTGGGTAGAAACTATTTGGGATAAGAACCAATTAAAGCTTCATGTGAATAAATAGGAATTTCTGCAAAGTGGAAAAGTATTCTAGTGCCTGAGAGGAGCCTGTAGACCCTTTGGCCATGGATCTTAAGGTTCACCTCTCTTTATTTGCTCCAAAGCAATATTTTCCTAGCAAATACCTACTGATGATCTTAGGGATAAATGGTATTGCTTCTGAGGTGGAGCCCTCCTCTTTCTCAGCCTCTAAGAACATCACAGATTTCTCTAGCAGCATCTATTTCCATAATATTTTCCATCTATATGTACAGGTAGACTATCCAAAAAACAAAATGTAAGTGTTGTTCCATAATAGGCCAGGTTATGTATAGTGGCAGAAAATGGAAGAGGAAAATTACTTTAGGTGCTCTTTCCCTTCATAGAACAGAATCATAGGATGGTTTGGGTTGGAAGGGATCTTAAAGATCATATTGTTCCAACATCCCATGCCTTAATTCATCCCATGTCCCTCTATCCCCCTGCCATATTTGCCTAGGTTTATGAAAGCCATTTGGGATGAAAAACTGGTTCACTGAGGGCCTGCACTGTAGGAACAGCATTTCCAAAGAGGTCTCAATTACCTGAAACACAGGCTCTGTGTGAGGGGAGGAAAATATATCATGGTAAAGAGAGTGAATAAAGAGGGTAAAATGCCTCTGGAGGGTGACCATTCCCTGGACCTAATCACTTGATATGGGCCAGACCTCAGGGTCTGGACACGCACTCCTGTTGAAGGCACCTAGAGGAGCAAAGACTCATCTGTCCCTTTTATCCATTCCCGAGGCATCTACTTGACAAAACAAGGCTGACTTAAATCAGGAAAAGTATTAGTTTGCTGTGTCAGAGTTGCTGTTTCTTCCAGAATAGGTAAAAAGTGGCCCCTGTCCTCCCTCTCCTTTCTTCTGTCCAGCAGTCTCAGACAATGAGTAACATCGTTTTCAGCTTGTGCTGAGTCTGCTGAAGCCACTTAAAAGACCCAACTTTTCAATCCATTAGCTGGAGCTGATGTAGTCCATGATAAACTCTGGAGAACCAGGGGGGCTTTCCCCCCGTCAGATGTAAGAAATACACACAGAACAAGAGAGCACAGACCCAGAAAATGCACCAGGTCTCAATTTATCCCACTCTGTTCAATTGTCCAGTCAAGGAAATGTTTTGATTTCCAAACCCATTCTTTTTTTTTTTTTTTTCTTTTTTTCATTTTTCCCCCCTCCTCCCTTTGTTTTGGGAAATGAGAAAAATATATAAAAGCAAGTTATTAATAAAACATCTATTATGCCCATGGGACAGAGGTCCTTCCGTATTGTTCAGATGGCATGTTTATTGTTGACATCTCTCTTTTCTCTGAGTATGCACAGAACCCTGAAATCCTTTTACATTTTTAATAAGATTATTTCTTTTTTTCAATCTAGTGCAAAAAAACCGCATCTGCAATATGCATAATACTCTCAAAAACTGCAGCATCAGAGGGAAAGCACTGCCAATGGTTTTGGCTATGTGCACTTCAAAGAGACACAATGTGAAAAAGAATAGCACCAGAGGTCTCAGGAAGGTGCTCGCATTTTGCATCTTAGGGCGTGTTTGTTTAAGGTAGTTGCCTTATTTTTCAGCTCTCCCATTTGAGGTAAAGCACATCATAAACACAAGAGGGAATTTGATTTGTTTTTCAACCAACAACGCCCCGTAAATCTGGAGTAAGCCATGCTATTGTGTTGCTTTGTCTGAACTCGGTGTCCTGTGGAGCAAGGTGAGCACCAGCTCTGTGTTCCTGCAGCACTGTGTGGCCTGGGGGTGTGTGGAATCTGTGGTTCTGTGAAAATGTGGGTCCTCCAGCTGAAAAACAAGAGTGTGCACAGCATCGCCCATGTGCCTCCCCCTGGGAGTGTGAGGATACAGCCCCACACTGCAGCTGTGCTGGGGGAGCTGATTAACTGTGCAGGACCCTTGTAGCAGGTTCCAAGCCCCATGTCCCTGAGCTGACATTTTAAATTTGCAACAACAAAGGGCAGAAGCAGTCCCTGCTCACCCTTTTACCCACCTGCCCTGTGGGTAAAAGACTGCAAGGGGCCCAAGATAAGAGTTGGTCCAGGCAGGTACCAGATAGCCAGGGTTATGTGGCTGAAGCTGCTGATGGAAATTTGGAGAGCTGCAAGGTGAAGTAGCCACAAGGGAGGAAGCAGCAGCACTGGCACATTCTCTGTATAGACAAAAATAGCATTTAATTCCCCAAATTCCCTTGTGAACCTGGTCCAGGCAATAAGGACAGTTCAGTTCTTCAGTGCAGAGCAGAAATTAGACACAAACAAGAAGCTTGATTATTTTAAGAGCTGTAAAGGGTTCAATAATGAAAATATTAAGGATTCTTCCCCCTTGGATGCTTAAGAGCTTGGTTCTAAAAGGCAGAATAGATGCACAGAGCATCCAGTGAAAGACAGAGCAAGTTATAAGAGGTGTGGCAGATCTTCCATTTGAGGGAAGGTTAAATTGATTAAGAGACAAATGAGAGGTGATGTGTTAGTGGTATATAGGAGAGTGAATTGCCAGGAGAGGTCACTCAGATGATCCTATTTAGCCTTTCCCATAAATCAAGAGCAAGCAGAGTGCTATACAATGGTACTAAAAGCTAATGAATTTAAAAGTGATACAAGTAAAATATTTTCTTACATGGTGCATAATTAACCTGGGAAATTCATCAGATACCATTAAGACAAAGAGCCTAGCAGGATTAAAAATGGATAATAAGTGACAGAAACTACATAAAGACAGAACTGTATACAGGGTGTTCAGCCATTTATTTAAAACCATTTACTGCCTGGGGCTGCAAAGAAACATCCCCTGTGGGAAAGGTTGACATAACACTGGACTTTTTCTACCTTTTTTACTGCAATGGGCAGGCTGGAGCCTGAGCAATGGGCTGGTCAAATCGCTTTCAGTATGGTCACTTTAATTTTCCAGAGCAGAGACCATACCACCACCTACCCCAAATTGTAACCAAAAAGCTTCTGAGCTGCTTCTTTGAAAGCTTTGAGCTTTGAGACAACATATAAATCACTGGTGGAGAGGTGGTTGTTCCCTTTATGCACCAGAAATGCAGCCAAAAAAACTTATGGATAAGAGCTGAGCACAGAAATTGCATTTTGACAAAGAGGAGAGAAGAACTGTGTGGAATTTGAGTCTGCATTTTATTAACTGAAATGTGCTCTAAAATGGTGGTGTTTTGTGGATAACTAATTTGCACTCGATCTGAACTTGCAGTGTTTCGTGGCCCCTCTTAAACTTGTTGAACAAAGCCTTCAACTTCCACTGAAGGTGTAAGGGGTGGCCCCAGGTATCTTGGAGGTGTAGACAGCCTGCTTTGGTGGGAGATGGTGGATTCCCAGCACCTTTGAAGCATTTCTGAGGGTTTAAGGGCAATTTATAGAAAGTCAGAAAACTTTACCATGGTCAAGGCATTGCAAGACAAATTTCATTCTGTTCTGTGGTCTCTGAGGTTGCCCTGCCCTTGGGTTGCAGGGCTGGGTGCCTGCAAAACCCCAAATCTCTGATTATTAGTGGTGAATTCAGGGTGTAGAATAGAAAGTGTCTGTGAGGGAGGTGAGGTCCTGGCACAGTTTGCCCAGAGTGTCTGTGGACTCCACATTCCTGGAAGTGTTCAAGGCCAGGTTGGATGGGGTATGGAACGACCTGGGATAGTGGAAGGTGTCCCTGCCCAAGGCAGGGCATTGGAATGAAGTGATTTTTAAGGTTCCTTCCAACCCAAACCATTCTATGAGCCTACTTAAAAAGCAAGAAAAAAAAAAAAAGATGGGTCTGAATAAAGAGAGCACTAAAATAGAAAATTCTCTTTTGACACATGTGTCTCTGTGCCTCAATTTCTTACACATTTATGTGCAGTGGCATTGCATCCCCAACTGTCATGTCCTGAGTATGGAATTCATCTTTACTTTAAACATCAATGTTTGTTTTGTGCGAAAAACAGTAGTGAGGGCTCATGTCCTCTACCCAACATGAAGTAAATCTTTGCAACAAGGCTCTCTAAGTAAAAATGGACACAATATTTCAGGTATGTTTGGAAATATGAGGTTGTGTAGTGTAAAAATAGCCTGGAGTGATGGTAGAGGACATTCATTTGCTGTGATCACTCGTGGGAAATTGGCACAAGGATGAGATTGTTGCTTTAGTAGCATCCTGAAGCATTTCTTGAAGAGAAAGTTTTGGGTTCAGCCTGACCTCCACAGGCCACTTGTTTGTCCCTTGATCTTTAGGGAAAGGTTGTTGTTTTTTAACCCAAAGTGGGTGCTAGGAAAGGCTCCTATGTTCTACAAAACAACTGCCTGGGGCTCCATTTTTGCATCCTGCAGAGCCCAGGAGCTGTGATGAGACCCACGCCTCGGATGATGCTCATCTTCCCTGAGCTCCAGGTTTCCTTCCTGCATCAGGAGCGCCGTGCAGGGACCTGCTGTGCGCCCCCCGAGGCTCCTTGCCAGCCTCCTCTGAGGATTAGCCATGTAAAATCTATACCCTGCCTGATTGCGGTGGTGACTGTGGGCCCAACTCCCTTCCCAGCTTTCTTCCCAACTCTACCCACGGTCTGTGTCCTGTGTGGAAATTGATTAGCTGAACTTGTTGAGTGCCTTGGGCTGAACGACAGCCTAAGGCTCTGCTGCAGCATGGGGTGCTTGCAAAAAAAGGCTGAGTGTTACCTGCACTGTGCTGGCAGAGAATGAAAGAACTGTTAAAATGTATGCTGCCTCCAAAAAATATTTACCTACATGTATGTAAATAAAAAGAGGAATAAAGAATTGTTCAGGGGAGTTTGTGTCCTCTTTTAGCTGTAGCTCAGCAAGTCAGTGTGTCTCATAATTGTTTTAGAAATCCTGCTTTGGAGTAGAATTTCTTGAGTTAAAAACTGACAGTCTCTCACTAAAGCTTACAATTCAATACACTGATGTTTTACCTTTATTTTAATGATAAAATTTTGTAGCTGAAAATGCCCTTTTTTGGTTCAGTTAGAGGTTTATTTCTGATATCTCCTTTTACTAAATCAGTCCCAGTTTTGTGCTCGTGCTTCTCAGATGAGTTTGAGTAGAAGATGCTCTTCACAGGGAGAAGATGCAGAGAAACAGTGATCCTTGGACATATTTGTCTCTGCTGCATTTTCAGCCTTCATTTTTCTGATCATTTACCATTAATAGCTCCTTGCTCAAAATATCTATGGCCCTTCTCAAACTGATGCTGGCTCCTGAAAAAGAAAGGTCTTCTGCAAGTCTAATTTTGACTTGCTAAATATTTAGCAGAGTTTGAGCAGAACTGCTACCAAGTGATAGTGAATATTCCAATAGCAATGTGGTGGCGGTACAGCCTTGGTGAGTTGCAAAACTTGGACACTTTTGGGATTTAGAAATGTTTATGTCCAGCAGCGAGAGTCTGTCTGAGTCCTGGGCTGTGAGCTTGGGTAATAAAGAGCAAACTGCCTGAGCAGGAGGAGAAAGAAACCCTGCTGCAGTTAAGGCTTGAACATTTATTTTTATTTTTATTTTTATTTTTTTCCTACTCTTCCCCTCCTTTATCCTTCTGGTTTCTGCTGATGGCAGGGCCTGAAGGGCTGGCTAATGACTAATGGTTGAGTCAGTAATTTTTCCCATTAAATTAATGTATGTATTAAGAGAGACAGGAAGAATTGGTCTCTTGGGGAAGGAAGCAGCTTGGTAGCAAGGCATGGCCATTCCTTTGTGTTGTCGGGATGAGAAAAGAAAGGCATCTGCTACAGGCCCTGGATTTATACACTCCTCTGGTGAGAGCCACTTGTGTCCCCCCAGATTGTCTGCCCACGTCCAGGCTGCAGTGTAACAGGGCATTTAGCAGAGCAGTCAGCACTTTTGTACAATGTTCATGTAAGGAGCCCTTCAAACCCAAAGAAAAGCTCGTGTGTCCAAAAGTTTCCTTGATTTTTTTTTCCCCCCCCTTTAAACCAGTTGATCTTGAGAGAGATATGGTGCATTTCATAAGCCTTGTCTTACAAAAACCAGACAAGAGGAGTCTCCATGCTCCGAAGAAAGCCTGAAAGAAGATTAATTAATTAATTAAGAATCTTTTCTTCTGAGTGCAACAGGCTCCAAGTAACAAGTGAACTTTTCATTTCCAGTAATAGCAGAAATTACTTCAATAGCATGATTGTGAGCACCCGTGGGGCCATAATGTGAATGGTCTTTATTAAGGAATAGACTGAACTTCTGACTATCTTTCTTCCAGTCATTTCCACAGGCTATAAACAGCGCCTGGTTTGTTGCTATTAAAAGAGTCTATAGATGATGATCCTGAAAAGCATCACTGTTTAAGTACTCATGGCTTGACATTAACATGAAAAATATTTTCTTGAACATAAAGTGAATCTGGGCTCTCCAGTACATTATAGTTTTGTTCAGAAGTTATTGAGCTGGATATTTGTGATACGAGGGAGATTTTTGTTTGGTTTCGTGTTTTTCATTTTAATTACTGGTCACTACTTCTCTGTTTTGCTTGATTTTTCTGACATGTGAGCAGTCAGAAAAACCATCTCAGGGCTGGTTTTTAGGTTTTCTTGGTGTTGTTTTCTGCCTGTGTTAGCACCTGATGAAAGAGCCTGGTCTTAGTTAACCATCAGGCCTCATTATTTATTTGTTCCCATAAATGACCACTCCAAGGAGTGACCTTTCCTGAATAACATGGAATTGTTCACAACAATGCCGAGTAAAAACTGAAGCAGCCCAGGATCTGCTAAGGTGATATTGAAGACATATCTCTCATGCACAGCAGACCTATGCATTAATCCTATGTTTTGGGGTCTTTAATTGCATTAAATATTTGCTTCTGGATCTGTGTTTCACACATCTTATTTACATGGTTTATTTTTCATTTTATGAACAAATCGATAACCAGACAGACTCTTTACCACACTGGATTAGTTTTATTTATTCTCTTTGAACTTGATTAAAAAGCTGTCAAACATAAGTCTACATTTTATCAGCAGAATACTTTTACAAAACAGGGTAGGAGATGTGTATAGCTGGAAACATACATTTCAAAATGAAACAATATTTGATATATTCTAGACAGTTACCCTTTTGTTTATCCATGACAACTGAAACTAACCATCAAATGCATAAATTGATTCAAGTCTAGCCAAGTAATCCTAAGGGCATATGAAAAGGCTTTTTTTTTAAAGTTCTTTCTAGATGAATTTAATGTAGTTCACCAATAAAGCATCCTCAGGAGCACAATACAAATGCTACAGAACATGAGATAGCTGGGGAAAGCGGGCAGATGTACAGTGTGATGAAGAATCAAAATGGATGTTACATTAAAATGAGCAGTCATGCAATGTCTTCATTTCATGTACTGCGTTTAAGTAAAAATGCCAAAGTTCCAATTCCATTTTTAATTTCTTTTAGGCACTGTTATGCAAATGGTGACATTCTCATTTTGTTTGTGTTTGTTTATTTTATTTGTTTAAAAGCATTAAATGCAATTTTTTTTTCCCAGCTCTTGGGGTAGACAAATGACTATTCATCATGTCTTTAATTTTCAACGTATATCAAAGAGAAAGGTAAATTATACTCAGATTAGCTATGAATGATCTTGTGTCACTGCTTTAATTCATTGCTTTAAATATACATACTTTAATCCGTTTTCCACAAACCTCCTCAATTATTATCTGTCTTTCTGTGCCATTGCATATGTTGGTAAACAGCATTTTCTATGGTCTAGGGCCATATGCTGTATGCTCAGCTTGCAGAAAAAGTGACACTTGGAGTGCTAGCATAATGAAACTCTCAAAGGGTTAATGCAGAATACATATAGGCAAATGTTGACAATATTTTTTATTCCAATGTTTGAAAATTAGACACAAAATCATCATTAAGTTTGCACAAAATGAGGCATCTGTCACTTGAAAGAAAAAGAAATATTTCAGAAATATGTTTACAGAAATGTAAAAATATTAGACATCAAGACAGATGTGAACGTTTTCAATAACAGGCCCTGTCTGTCAGTCTTCCTCCGAGCCGAAGATCTTGCTGTACTCGCTCAGCATAAGTTCAACTATCTGATTTTGGTACAGCATGTGGACTGCCATGTTCCCTGTCTCCTTTTCAGGTCTCAGGAGTGTTGGTCCAAACACAATTCCTAAGCTCTGTGTTGACATAAGATTCACGGATTCCTTGGCTGCTATCCTGTTGACAAAAAGGAAAGAACTGGTTAAAAAAGAAGGGTGTCAGAGGAGTCACTGTTGCTCTTGAAGCATATAGAGGCACTTTTAAAATGTTTCTCCTGATAGGGGTGTTTGTTTGGTTAACTTATCCAAAAGAAAGAAAACAGGGAGGCAAGGGAAATGTCTGCCAGTGTGACAAAGAAGGAAAGGAGGGATTTTGTAGTGCCAGGGAGAAGATTCCTTGCTTCTCTTAACATGGTCTCCAGCACTGAAAGAGTTGTGAAAACCAAAAAAAAAGCCCCTTAATATAGGGCTCATATGAAACACATTCCTTCTGCTAATTTAAAACCAATAAAGTGAGTATGGTCTGAAATGGATGGTGAAATTTATGTAACTAAAGACTTTTGCATGCCTTATCCTGACACAAAGTTTCTTGAAAGACACAGAGACCACATACCTTAATGAGATGACTTAGAAAATAATGGTAAGGATTATAACCTTTGATATCTTTATTACTCACAAAATTACAAGAGAAGGACTATTATTATTAAAAGTTGATCTTGTGTCTATATTAAGACTTAATATTCCTGTGGAAAGGGCATTAAGGATGGAGAAGTCTGGTCTAAGAACAGTACAGGTTTAATGGATGGAGTTTAGATAGGAAGTTTGGCATAAATCTCTGCAGTGGTGAGTACAGACTAGGTAGAAATCCATTTCCCTCAACCCTCCAGAATATATTATGTATCCTAGGGTTGGAAAGACTAGTAAATGAAGACACATATTTTATAAATAAATTGCACAGCTCCACCAAGGAATGCAAACTAAATGTAGCTTTATTATGTAAATGTTTGAATTTATGGATGCCTCCTTAACCTGCTAGTTTTAACTCCAGTATTCCAAGTGGATTGTTGAAGCCAAGTTCTGCTTTCCCCCCCTCTCTTTGTCACTCATTTACCTTTTCAAAATCCAGAGAGCCATTTAAAAGCCATCACAGCTGTCTCTGTTTTGCCATACCTGTAGCTGAACTTACAGCAAGCCACATTATAAGGGAAAGAAACTTTGTGAGACCTAACGGCTCCAGGTACTCAGAAAAGTGTTTCTTTCATGTTAGTGGGTGGGTCACACAGCAAAAAGCATCTCTTGTGGATTTGTGCCAATCTCATAGTTTACCACATTCCTGGAGCATCAACATTCATGCTTTTTTTCCCCATATATAAATAGGAAGAATTACTTCTGCCTCATGCTAGTAACCGTGGTGTCCATTGCACAAAACACTCTCCATATGGCACTAATCAGATTGGCTTAACTATTAGTTTCTTAAAATATAGCATCTTCATTAATTTTTTAAAAAAATTAATTATCTTTCCTCTGTGGTAATATTAATATATCATCTCTTCTCTTAGGAGTTCAGAAAGTCTCAAAAGTTAGAAGTTTCATTGCCAAGCGACTGTGTGGGCTTCTGATGGATGTCACACATCTTTATCACAATTAAAAATGTTACAGAGGTGATGAGATTGTTTTGCTTCTTGCCACTTATGCAGAGGCATGTACAGAAAGCTTGGGGATCTCTCCAGGAGAGAGATTTGATTTCTGTTGAGCTTGTTTTGTGGTAAAAGTTGGAAACTTCATAACGTATTTGGAGATGACATCAGCAGGAGTAGAGATGCATGTTCACTGGAGGGGGAAATTCAGCAGCTTTGTCTTGGGTAACTGTAGAAATAATCAATTTAGCAGCATCAGCCATGGCTTTGAGACAAGAGGATGCTGATGATGGATAGCACTGATGGAGCTGAAGGAGAAGCCCCTTGCAGGGAGAAGGAAGCAATGGACCATGGATGAGGAAAATCAGGGTGAAGAAATGTGGCAACAGAGCTCAGTTTACTGAAGGGACTGGGGGACTGCCTTCCTTTGCCTGTAAAATGTGGAGCAAGGTGTTGAGACCCCCTGTTCCTGATGGGGACACAGGAAATGTGTGGAAGATGCATGGCCAACCCCTCTGCTTTTGCTTGCCATCTTCCGGAAGGAGAATAATTTCCCTGGTTTATTCTGGAAATTTCATCCTTCTTGTGACATCCTGGCAAAGTCCAGGCATGATAACATCTCCCAGCAATCAGGAGGTGGGGATATGGCATGAGGCAATGGAGGCTGTGCTTGGTGTATGATGGTGATGGAGAGGAACTGACTGTGGCTCATACATAACGTGGCATTAAGAAAATTTGTGTAAATTTGTGTTCCCTGAACTTAATGCTAGAATAAGCAGTACTGTATTGAGAAAGTGTCTTGAAAATCCTTGATATAACATTGCATTTCCACTTGTTTGCACCATAAGAACAAAAAAACCCATAAAGCAAGTGAACTTGGAAACATGGAAAGTCTGAATAGTTAAATATGTGGTAAAAGACAGCTACTGAAGAAGTAGAAGGAAGGAACTCAATCCACCCTGAACAGAATAATTATAAGTTTTGGACTTTATGTCTTTTTGGATTACAGACATTTACCAAAGAAATTCTATAACTGATATTTTTATCATCTCTCTACAAAAGAAGAAGTCAGTGCAAATCAAAACAAAATATGCACACTTAGTTATTTCACTATAGCTACTAGGAGAAATTGAGTTGTTAAAAGAGAAAATATTGAAAAAATGGACAAGAATTCTTTTTTTGGCAAGAAAAAGAGCAGAAAGAGTGACACACCATTTTCAACATAAAGAGTGAAAGGAAATGCCAGAGGTACTTTTTGTCAAGCCCAAATGAAAGGAGCAATGATCCATCAATTTAAGGTTATTTTAGAAACAATCTATAATCCGGTGCCACAGATGTTGGAACCATATCAAGAAATTGTTGGGTGCTATGCTGCACAAGATTATTATTTTTTTTTCCCTCCAAAATAACAGAGTGTCAAGAATGTCTTCAGTCCTTAAAATCACAAGTCAGGAGAAACGCAGAAAATACAGTTCTCATTATTAATAGTAATGAAACTAATGATGAATTAAAACAGCAGAAGTGTCTGATAGGAGGGCTGTAATGTCAATGGCACATATATAAGGAAAAATACTTGGAATTTATGCTTTGGCTGTTGCCAAGGCAACTGCAAGCTGGAAAATGTGTGACGGAGAGCAGGGCAAGCCTACAGCTAAGAGGGTCATTGTATGGTGACTTGGCTCTCTGGTTCCATTAAACCTACACTTTTCAAACTCTCTAAATAAAATCATTATTAATTTTGACGCTTGGAAAGCACACTGGATTACTGCTCCAAACACAGTAGGTGTTGGGAAATGTTCTTCATCCATTTTTACTTTGTAGTTAACTGCTGAGGAGGAGAAAGGGTTTCCACAGCGACTCTGACTCCTCAACATCTTAATATTCCTATTGCACATAAAACATTGGGGAATTCAGTGTGCTTAGGGAGGAAAATCCCATTGGAAAGGACACTGTTTTACTGTAGGCTGGAGAGTGTTGGAGGGTACAGCCAGCTGCTTTGACAACTGCTCACTTTTATTTTCTTATCCTTTTCCAGCCTACAAGGATTTAATTTTGCTCAATGTCAGAGGCGTTTCTACCCTTAGCAGAACTGGTTTTAGCCATGCCTGGTATTCTTTCACTGCTTTAAATTATATTTAAGGATAACTTTTCAATAGGACAATCCTGTTATTCTTCCATGAACTGGTAATATAGACTGTGACAAAAGGACAACACATTACAAAATGAGGGGGTCAGAAGAGTAAGAAGGGGTCACTTGGTATGAGGTTATGGGCTAGAATGGCAGGTGTAGGAAATGCCATCCCCTGAATTCAGTGGAGGACAGAGGGATAAAATGAGGTTTTGTTGTTATCAGAATCCTGTCCTCCAGTTATGCACAATATTTGTGTTCACTAGGGAAGTCTCTGCTGCCACTAGAGACAGAAACCAAGACCAACACAGAGGCCAAGAGAGATTAAAGATAAATAGGAATAAATGGAACTCCACCAAAAAAGATTAAAAATGCTGTATTTGTGTCATCTCTCCTCTTGGTATAGGAACTAACCTTATGGAATCAGGACCCAGCCCCTCTCTGAGTGGGGTGTTCCATGACAGCTCATTTGGGAGGGTTTTGTGGCTTTGCTGAACTGTGCTGGCAACCACTGTCATAGCCAGAGTTGCCCACCCTCATGGATGATGGGACTGATTTGAAATGTAAGTTCCTGTGAACTGCCTTAATAGGTCAAAGTGTGTGCCTCCCATTGATTCACTTTGCCAATAATTATCCTCAAATTAGCCAATGTCTCTTTCCTATCTTTTCTCAGGCATATGCAAATGTAATGTTGTAGCTTAAGGACTTGGCCCTGGTAAGGGCTCAGCTGCCTTCAGCTCTCCCCAGCAATAATTTTGTTAACAGGCCTCTTCACTGCACTGGTACAGGCCAGTTTTTATGCAGCAGCTTTCTGACTTCTGGTATTGCAGAGCTCCCAGTCAGTTTGTTAAAATTTGTCTCTTATGATGAACAGCTTTCAGCTCAGCATTTTACGCTCCTCTCCTTCCCAAACGCTGGTTCACAGGAGTTAAAAAATAACAGGTATTACATACTTTGCTTTAGAGACAAGACATTTGGGAAAGAATCATCCAACCTTGAAATAAAATCTTTATTGAAAGCAATTCTACATCCATGCCAGTCAGATACATTGTATGATCAGAGGAGGTGTCCCAGGGGAAAGCTCAGTGCTGTAGACAGGGTTGATTACTTGGACCTCCTGTCAGTTCTTAAGTCATTGACAGTGGCTGAGACATTCAGTACAACTTTGTTTTCTTTATTTGGAAGTAAAGTTAATATACTTACCTTAACTGTGCCAAATGTACTGGAAAATAACCTGATAATAAAACGTACTGTCCTAGGAAGTGATAATGTCTGTGTGTGTATAAGCACATTTTTGCAGGGCTTTTGCAGCTGGGTTTTTCAGTGTTAGGAAGGAACCACAGCTATAACATGAAGCACAGATAACCTAAACTATCAGGTTTTTTTCCTCAACATATTTCCTTTTCGTTTAAGGCCTGTTACACACTTTCCTGAGATACAGTATATCACAGCCACATCATTTTCTGTCATCAATTTATTTCAGTTCAGCTGCAGTCGCTGTTTCTTGGGAAGAACCTGAGTGGGTTTTGGTACTAAAAAGACAAGTGAAATTCAGTTCACTTGAGAGTCCTCTTAAATAGGGGTCCTATAACAGATCAAAGCCTTGCAGAGATATCCATACCCAGCTGGTTTCTTTCTGAGGAGAGAAACCAAAATACATTGTGGAGGAAGAGGGAAGGGCCTATGCATTACTTAACTCCAACCTGGGAACCTTATGGAGGTAGCTGGTGGTCAGGGAGCCCCTGATGCCACAAACTCTATTTGTGTCAACTGTTCACTTCCTTGCACTACTACAGAGATAAATTTCAAATTCAGCACTAAATTCAGATTCTTGATATTTTATGAGTGCAGACCAAACCTCTTTATTATCTATGTCCTGGCTGTATGGGTGATTTGCTCAGGTGCATTGCAGTGACATTCACCAGGTGGTGAAGCTAAGCAGATGCAAACATCATCACTGGAGTCCTCAGCTTGTGAGATCTGTACACTGTGATGGGAACAGGGAGATTGGTGTGTACGGAACTGAGATCTGAGGCTTCTGCTTATAGAGGAGCTCCAAAGCACCACAATGTCTGTCCTTTTCCAAATGTGCCGTGTAGTTTCCTTCACAACAAACAAGCACAACTCAGGGGTCACAGTGCACTAATACAGTTTTAAGCTAGTTGCACCTAGCTGTGTAAAACATGAAGGCATTTTAAATCCCTGTTTGTTTCATAGGTAGAATTTGAAACAATGGCTAGGCTGGTAATAGAGAAACCAGGTCATGGTGTAGGATATGTTACAAGAGAGGTCAGAAATAGTTCAGACATACTTGAGAGCTTGCTTTTGCTGAAAATAGCCTCGATGGCTCCTGGCCTACAGAAACTCCATAGGCTTCCTGTGCTCTGCAGCTGTGGGTTCGTGTTACAGCACTTTGGGAAAAATCCCTTCTCTTCAGTTGCTCTGGGATACAAGAAGGAGCACTCAATGCTGTCTTCCTCCACAGACCAGGCTTTAAATGTGACCATTGGGTGGCTATATATAGTACCTGGACAGCTGACAGGGCCCTGGTGGAGAATGGGCTTCCTCAGGGGATCCCCTGCATATCTCACAGCACGAGCCCTTCCCTGGATGAACTGCCTTGGAGCCTGGCCCTAAATGAGAATAATAACTAAACTAACGCTGAACATTGCTTCACAGTTGGCTGAATAGACCGTGAAAAGCTGAGGAAAGGCATTTATTCTGGCTTAGCCTGGTTTAATAAGAGAACAGTTAAAAATAAAGCCTCCTCAGCACTGGGTGAACTTTGCTTCCCATGCGACGACCCTGCAGAAGAGCGTGTGGGCTCTCGCCTTTGCACACACCTCACAGAACGCCTGTCTTGTGGAGAAAGGCTTCATCTGTGGCTGAGGGCAGCATGTAAAAACACATTTGGGTATCTAAAGATACTGCAGCCTCTACAGTCAGGAGGAAATGCCATTCAGGAAAGTGCTTTGGAGAAGTCCTGCTTGTTGTTCTGCACAAGGGGAGGTGCTCCTGCTCCACTGAGGAGCTGTGAGGGGGTGGGTAACAGTTTATCTGCACCTCAGCCTTGGGTTTGTTTGTTTTTCTGGACATCTTCTGAGTCACAGAAGCTCCAAAGGCAGGAGGGGCACACTGGTGAATGGACAGCAAGGGCAGGAACCTACCACCACATTGTGGCTCCACCAAGGCTCCACCTCATACCAAGGTATGGCAAAGGATCAGGTCCCACTCCCCCAAACCAAATTGTATCAAAGAGATGGATTCAATATCTTTCCACAAAATCTTCCCTATTACTAAAATTCCTGGTCTCTCTTTTGGAAAACTGATCCAACTGGTTGACCTCTAAGTTCTTCCATTTACTGACAGCCAGCACTCTGTCCTCCCAGTTTGGCTTGGGTTTTAGCTTTTTGTGTGTGAATGCAAACTGGTTCTGACTGGTGCTCTTAAGAAGACAGGTCTGTCTAGTCCACATTGCTGCTGTTGTGCCTGCAGTTTGCCTCTTTGGGCACAGCTTTTGGTAGGACCCAGCTGAAGGCCATGAACTTCCCCCCCAAGGAGCATCCTGGACTCCTCTGCCTGCAGCTCTGTGCACAAGGCATTCATTTCTGCCATCTTTCGTAGCCCTGTAGCAGCAAATTCAGCTCAAACAAGAGCAAATCCCTGCCCAAAAGCTACACAGGCACTGTGAGCATGAGCCTCTCTTTGAGGAGGGGATGGGAGTGAGGAAAACCCCCCGTGGCAGATATTGGGCAGAGGCTGATGTACTTAGAGGTGTTTGGATAGTAGATAAAGGCAGTGTGAGACTACATAGAATAATAAGTGTTCAGACAGAAGTATACCACCTTAATGCCTAAAATGTATTTTTAGCTGGTGGTGTAACTTCTGCTATGCTTGAATATTTTTTAAATTTATTTAAAAAATAACTTCTGATATATTTTTTTCTCCAGAACAGCTAACGTGCTGTAAAGACCAACCTGTCATAGTTCCTGGATTTGTATGCTTTTGTGGCCTGGGAAGTTCAGAAGGAAACAGATAGTTTTAAATAAATAACGCTTTAACTTTTTAAATGGCTTAAATATTTTTGTTCAAGAATGCCCAAAGCTTTCTTGTAACGTTACAAATAAAAAGCAGTTAGTAACAATCTCGCTTAAATCAGAAATTGTAAATATAGAACCTTTATCATCAGCACAGCACATCCAAAAATGTCTTTGTAAAATAAATCAAATTATATGAGTTAATTGATTCCAGGCAACATCAGCAACTGCAGGTGGAAACTGAATAACAGGATGTTTATTAATGAGGGACTATTAATCAAAATTGACAATATCAATTCCTGTTTCTTTTATTTGAATTCTACCTGCAAAATCCATGAACATACTCACTGGATTTTAAAATAAAAATTTAAAAGTAAAGAAAATGCTGACACGTGGGATTTTAGCTTTAGATGTAGGGCTATTTGTTTAAACAGCAAAAGGATATCCTAAATCCAATTTGACAGGCAATGCCAAAGATGCCAGTGGTAATTAATTAGCACTTAATTTAGACCACAGAACAACAGGATATGGAATTGGTGCTCAGTGCCATTTCCCCTTAGGCTTCATCTCATGAGGGTCAGGAGTATGGCTGTTGCATTGAAGGTCAGTAAATAAATTGGGGGAACACATTGACACTGGACTTTTCATGATAGATATCCTTCACCCTTGTTGCTGCCTCTGGCTATGGCTGATGAGAAAAGGACTGCAATTGTTCTGTGAAGAATGTTGTGGTGCCCAGGCTCAAGTGGAGCAAGGTGGTGCCTGAGCTCAGGAGCCCAAGAGTCACCGTGCTGGCAGAGAAGTGCCCCAGCTCTGTGCCTGGGCTGGAAATAAACTCCTGACTGCAGCACAGAAAGCTTGAGGAACTCTGACAGGCGAGAAAATTCACTTTAAAAGCAGCCCTTAAGTTTGCTAGATTTGTGAGCTTAGCTTTAGATTAAGCATAATTAAAATCAAGGGAAGATTTTAAAGTGAGGTTAGAAACTAGGTCAGCAAGGGAAAAAACACGTTTCCTTATTATCCTCTTGTCTTTGTCTTACTAATATTTGGTGCATCTCCATAGAGCTAAAGGCTCTTAATAAAGGTGGATTAATGTTATTAACAGCATTGTTTCCTGATGGGGACACCGAGGCTTTGATGTGCTTAATGATGGACAAACAGAAAGTATGTGGCAAAAAAACAGAGCCACCAGCTCTGGTTTGTACCTCAGTGAGAGAAGCCACTCTGAGGAGCACACCCAGAGCAGGGGGGATATGGAAAACACACAGGAGACCCTCTGTCCCTTCTTCCCAGAGGCACATCAACTGCATTCTTTGGTTCAGATTTACTCATATGAAAGGTAGAAAGATGATGAGACTCTGTATTATGATTTAAGCCTCCTGCTCCCTGTAAAATTAGTGCATCTGTCAGACACTTCTAAGCTCTCTCTCCCAGTAATCTCTTCCTTTCTAGGAGAGCCTCGGGTGGAAGGTGCCAGCACTGCCACAGGTGTTCAGTGATGTTACAGCTTTCTGAAATCACTTCCCACAAACTGCACCTTACTATGCCTAAGTAGTGCAGTTCCCCATGTCCCACAGGGAGCTGAGCAATGGGAGCTTCAGTATTTACAGCAGGGTGGCTCTGGTTGCACATCCCAGCTGTACTCCACTGGCACAGTTTTATGCCCTTGGTCCCCTGAAGGGCTGTCTGCATTGCTACATCATGAAAACACTGAGCTAGGCAGCAGTCTCTGCTCAGAAAATGTATTTTGGAAGCCCCAAGTTAAGAGTTATTTTAACTTTCACTTCATCACACCCTTTGCAGCATCTCTCTCTGGGCAGTGAGTGAAATTTTGATTACTCTGAAAGTCACTGACAAAAAATCCCAGAAACTGGAAGCCACAATGGAGTCAGAATTTCACCTTATATGAGCTTAACTTTTCTCATTTTGGATGATATCTACTTTTACTAAGTGGAGTTACTGCTTTTGACTATGTTCAATCTATAACCTCTTGCAGCCTTCAATTACAGCCTTTTTGTGCTATAATCCAGTTGACAGCAAATAACTCAGCCCTGGATATGACAGGTTTACTTTCTGACTTAGAGCCCAGAAGGGTCAATTGAGTGGAATTTCAGCCTGGGATGTTGAGCTCTAGACATCCTTCTCAGAAATTCATCTTTGCTTGTGGGTCTAGATTAGCCCATGAAAGACAGAGGTTCACTATCAACACATTGGTTTTGTCCAGTGTCATGAATTAATTATTCAGTTCTGTGAGAAACGCAGTAGTTTTTGATATTGAATATGGCAAAGAATTCCACAAAAGTCAGGGAACAAACTCTCTACAGAGTTTTTGTTTTTCTGTGAATTTTTGTATCACAGAATCACTGAATCATTTGGTTTGGAAAAGACCTTTAAAAATACCAAATCAAAGCATTACAATTACTTCATAAATTACTTTTTTTCAAGTCTTTTATAAATAATGGAAAAAATTCAAATGTTGGCCTATTAACTGTCCCCAATATAAAAAAAATCAATTTTTTTAATCCCATATTGTCACTATCTTGTTGTTTAAAGTGAAAGTCTTTTTGCAGTGATCTACCCAACAGAGATAATTTTCTATGGATCTGACCTCAACCAGGATTCCTCCTCTCCCAGGTTCAGTTCTGAGCTCTCCACAAGCTAGGATTGCAATATATCTGCACTGCATTTGTATCAGATTTGAAAGATGCTTTAACATGCCTCCCAGCACCACGATTGTTTCAGCCCTGATACTGAGCACGAGTAGGATGAACGCAGCTCTTAAATGCACTAGTGAGTATGTGCCACGAGTCTTTGATTTCTTTAAACTTATTTACATTTTACTCGCCCTTGAGCAATGAATTTACTATGTCAGCATTGTCTTTTCTACTTACACTTTGTCTGTCTTGTCCGCTCACCTTAGCTTGATGTTTATTTTTTTGTGCACATGTTTAGTCTGCTGCACTAAATGCAGGGACTGCCTGGAGTGGAGGATTTTCCATATATTGTGTCTTTCTAAGAAGCACCCTTTGTAGTACTGCAAGTTCTGCAATATTTCCTGGCTTTAAACTAGCTTTGAATTTTCTCATTAGCTCCTTTAAAGTCAAATACCCATTCACACATGTGCTGGTCTCAGATGACTCTGGTCTAACTGCCTCAGATACTTTACAAAGTCTTTATACTCTACACAGTCTACCTCTCTCAGTATTTGTATTTCTTTCATCTTTGAAGCTTCAAGTGACCAGATTTGCCAATATCTGCTTCTGTCTAACCCTGATCAAAATCCACAGTTAAAAACAGTGATGAGAAAACATACATGAGTCTCTTAGAGCTCCTAACCCAAACCATGTTCTACAGAGATTGAAGGATTTAGGAACAACAGGGACAATCTTGCTGATATCAAAACCCTGATATCAGTCATCAGTCTTTGGACAACTCACACACAGTAAGGAGTTTTCAGGACATCTCTCTGTAGATGCTGCCTCTCCAGCAGAAAAATGTCTAGCCTGAAGTGAATGTTTGTAAATGGGTTTACAAACTTAGAAAATGCCTCTTTAGAAAGCACACATTGTAGTCTCAGGATGCAGAGCTGGATAAACTTAATTTAGTATGAGAAGTAATGGAAAGCTCTTACTATATAGTTTGGAAAGGTTAAGCAGCTCCTCACCATAGAGGCCAGGTGAGATCCAAAACGTGTTCAACAAGACTTGAAATTTGCCCTGTGACAGAAATCTCAGTGTTGGCTCTGAGTCCAGAGCAGCTGCAGTGACTTCCATGGGGTAGATGTTCTGAAGAAATGAAAACTCCTTATCCTGATGACACTTTTATGACACCCTTACCCAGACATGGAAACAATCTGGGTTGTTGGAGGTGGTTAAAGTTGCCTGCTACTACTGCTGCCACAGCCCTGTGGAAATCCTCTCTGGACTGAGAGTTTGAACAAGGCAAACTGATGTTCCCAGTAAACTTCACTTGCTGGAAAGCTTCCATATGCTCTGGGGCTGTCCCACATGCCCTGGGCTGACTGCATGGTGGCTGCTGATGGTGTTTGGTGAAGGCCTGCACTTGGCAGTGTGGATGGCAATGATCTGGGAGGTGAGAACAGTTTCCAGACGGATGAAGTGCTATCCTGAGGTGGTCTGGGGAGCCTGAGCCTAGTGCTGACACGGAGAACATGGTGCAAAAAAGTTTGTGCTTTTCTGTGAAGGTGCTGGGAGAGCTACAGGAGGAGCCGTAAAAATTACAGAACTTTTCTGAATTCCTTTTTCTTGACTTATCTCCATGGCAAGGGGTCTTCTTTTGGAAGACCACAGCAAAGCTTTGGAGAGGATGTGGCAGTGCAATCTAATGTTAGGGCTGAGGTGGGTGTAAAATCTTCAGTTTAGAGGAGGTAACTGGTTGCATCTTGTGGACCAGGGGAGGAGGCAAATTGGCTGGAGAGAGCTGCTTCACAGATTTATGATTTTACATAGCGCCATAATGCGTAATGTACGAAAAGATAAATATTTTCCATTCAGCAACATCTTGCTGTATTTTCATCTAACTCTATAATTTTAATTATAAAGTGAACATAACCTGTATCAAATTATGATTTTGTTAACATATTGAATGAGGACAAGAAAAATAAATACCAGATTTTATACTGTACAGGCACATGAAGGTATAGTAAAAAAATCTGGTTTCCTTGACCACATTGTCATAATATGCATATATAACTGCTTATTGAATCCAGGCTGTGTAGACAACAGAAAGAACACTGGCTCCATACCATCACAATGCATGCCCACAACAAAGAGGAGGAAAGAACAGGCTCTTTCATTGTGTGTTTCTAACTATTACTAACAGAAGGGCTAAAAACTACCTCTGTCTGAAGTGTATCTATACAGCCATGCATAAGTTATTAACTGGGTTCTCTCAGCACAGTTGCTGAAAATATTAATATATTCAAATTATATTCTAGCTACTGCAAAAACAGTAGATCAGACAAATGTATTAAAATCTCTTCAGACAAAAGGAGTCATGTTATTTATAAAGTTCCTCCCCCCCTGCTCCTCACTGGAACACAAACCTTCATTGTATAGAGTACACGAGAATGCAAGATGATCCTTTAGATGTCAAAATGTGGCTTAAAGTTTGAATGTAATCATAAAACAGTGACTCCAGCACTCGCCATAAACAAATTGTCACTGGCATTATGTAACTTGGACTATTCACAAAGTATAAAAGATGGGAAGAATAAAAGGTGGCTGCCAAACACTATGGGCCAAATCCAAAGGTCGTGCCAAATTGTGCCAGTGGGCTGGGAATTGCAAACCCAGCGTGGAATTCAGATTTACACTCCTTGGTTCTTGGGCTGCCTAGAGTGAGATTAAGGCTATTTTTTATTCAGTTTGTCAGGAAGGCAGCAAGGCAGCAACCAGTGGCTTCTGCAGCCCCCCTGCTCGCTCTTAGTGGGAGATGGGAAAGTGGGATAAAAGTTTCCTAATTGCCACAGAACCCGTTTTTTGTACAGAGTGGCTTTCTGGGCTGCAAGCAGGCACAGTCAGCCACCAGCAAGGCAGCCAGGAAAGGGAGGCATCACTCTCAAATCTGGTGGTCTTGAATTTTTCATGTTACTGTTATATAGGGTGCTGCCTCTTTGGGCTGAGACCCTGCCTTCCACCCGGACTCCTCTGGAAAACTGATTAATGAGAGAAGACCATTCACCAAGGCAGAAAGTCTTGTTTGTGACCAATCATTACTTTATACTTTCCTTCGGTCCAGGCTCTAGGTGTAAAGTATATCTGAAAGCAAATGCGCTGCACAGATTTAAATTGTAGCTAATGGTTGTGTTAATGCCCCACCAAACTAGGTGGTTGCCCACTCCTGCTTTCCCCCCTATCCTTCCTTTAAAAAGTAAAATGACATTTTTTTACCCAGCCTGAAATAATTGCTGAAGCAGAGATACTGGTTTAACTCATTATGAGTTATTAGTGGAAAAGTGGGTCTCAGAAGTATGTTACATCTGAAATATTTTTCGTCACTTGAACATGTGCCGTCCAGAACTGGCCCTGTTCTACCAGGCACTGGGAACAAACACTTCGCATTCACAGATGCTCCTAATTTGGTGTGGTTTGGAGTGTAATTTAGATCAAACGTATCCATGTAAATGAGTCAGGGTTTCTTAATTAGGTGCCTCCAAAGAAAAAACTTGGACCACATCAGTAGGTGTGGGTGTGGTGCCCACAGTACTGGAATCTTTCTATAGATGAAGCTGAGTTTTGTTCAGGCATACCATAGGTTTTTCTTTCCATTTTTATTTTTTTTCTTTCTTTTTTTTTTTTTTTCTAAAGCACAATAATAAATCTGCAGATGGCATAGACATAAAGACGCTACTTCAGAGGAGCTGTCTAAAACACTGTCTCTTTGGCAAATGCCTTAAAGTAGGTCATTCTGCTGTGATTTAGGTTTATATTTCATTGCCAGCTTTTTGTTCCCATTACAAGTAGAGTGCATTCCAGTCCACAGATTTGCTCTTCTTCTTTTTTTTTTTTTTTCTGATTGGTTTTTATTTACAAGAATTTGTAGATTTTCATAAGAAAATGGCCAATACCCTGTCAGAAGTAGTAATCATGCACTTGACCACAAAAAGAGATGTATGAAGGTGATAGCCTGCAAATATTGGAATGTAAATTACCATTCTCTGGAACGAAAAATTGTATTGATTCTCTTAACATGGTGATTGAAATGATTGTTGCATCTTTTGCAGTGTGTGAAAAAGGATTTGATCTAATGTCATTCCAGAACCCTCACAGAGCAGGGCCCTAGTTGTTCAGGTATTTGCTTTTGCTTTTTATATCTTTGTCACTGAAAATCATGTATTTTATATCTTATTTAAAAAAAAAAAAAATCAAAGTCTGTTTTCCCATCAAAGTGCTGGGGGTTTTACACGCCAAACTCTCACTAGCCTTAATGAATTACCTGCATAAATTACCTTTCAATCAATAGTAGAATAGATCCTATTGTGTTATATTAATTATTTTGCACAGAACACTGACATTTTGGCCTTAAAGCCTTTTTTTTTTGTTTTGTTTTTTTAAAGTTCCAATGAATATCTGAGAAACTTCAAACAAATTATTTATTTCACAACCTTAATTCTGAGAAAAAATATGTATCTTTAGGCACAAAAATAAAAAACATTGCAATTTACCCTTTGATGACCTTGTTGTGGACATTAGTGTGTTAGGCCCCAATCTCCCCAAATTAAAAAAAGAAAAGAAGGGGGACAGAGCCATTGTAATGAATTGAGCATTCCTAATTTTGGCCAACAAAAAAGGATTTGAGCTGGAAAGAACACTAACCCCAAGCAATATTAAGAGGTTACAAAATCCCATAAATTAACTCCGCCGGTGATATTTTGCTAAAGCTGATGCGAGTGCAAACCAGAAGCAGGATTCTCACGTGGTCCTGATTAACTGAAGAGTCCTTAGCAGTAACCAGCCCTGCCTGGGATGTGCTGGCCAGATGCACACGTACACCCACAGCACATGGATGAGCCTTCAAAGGCTTTGGGGGGCTCCACTGGGGGATTGGGGAGCAAGCAAAGAGTGGAAGTGAGAAGTGCTGGCTGTGTCGTGGTGAGAAAGTGCCTCACCCTCTCCGTTCCTCACTTTCTTTATCTACACAACTAGGATAATAAAACTTACTGACCTGAAAAGGAAGTTAGGAGATTTAATTAATGTTTGAAAAGCTTTTTTGAGATGGTTTGATATTGAGTAATGTGGGATGAACAATAGGAGCTCTTGGAGACAGGGGCTCTATCTATCAGGGTTTGTGTACTGCACTCAGCACAATGGTGCCGTGCAGCCACAGAGTCAACTGTGTCATAAATATTTAAATTAAAACATTGTTAATTATTTTTATCATTCTGTTATTTGCTGATACACCAGTTCAGTACTTGGTAGCATTGAAAAGTACCGAGTGCAATTATTTGCCTGACTGTTATGAAAATCAGGGTTTATATTTTTAAATACAGTTGTGGAAATCGGAAATAGATGGAAGCAAGGGGTGAAAATGTGGCTTTAATTACTCATCATGCTTCTCATTAAAAGCACTAAGCAGCAAGGTATTCTTTGGGGAAGAGCTAACTTTGTAAACTTTCTTATTCCTCAAAGAGCAAGATTTGGCATGACTGCAAAACCCTCAGTAGCAGGTCACCCCGACCCCAAAAGGTCCAAAATCAAAATGCTCAAAGATGCTCTGAGAGACTGGATTTTTTTTTTTTTTTTGCCCTGAACCCAAAATCTACTATTACTCCTGTCCTGTGCACACTTGTGCCTGGTGCATATTTTCTTGTGTCCACTTACTTCCAAAGGGTGAGTTTAGTAGACTCATGTGTGCTTAACAGAGAGGAAAAGGGTTTAATTCTTCTCCTTCCCCCAAAATGAGCCCTGGGAAGCTGTGGTAAATGGGATGGGTGTTGGCATTGACCCAGCTCCTTTGTAAAACTCTTCCATAGTTGAAACTGAGAAAAGCGCATGCGCAAAAGCATATCTCAATACATATTTGTCCTTCTCAAGTTAAAAGATGGTTACATCATTTCATAAAAATGCTACAATGCCAGTGAGGTATACCTGAGTTTTTTAGGTAACTGGTCTGCCCTCCTGCAGGAGGTTGTTTCTCCTCCTCACATTTCCAGTAGCTGCTCCCCCAAAGCTTGCAGGAGCATAGTTAAACTTTCCTCCCTGCTGCTGTCCTATGGCTGAAAACCAAAACCTGCTCATGAGTTGCCTGATTATAAAGAAAGTTCTTGATTCAGGAAATAATTTCAACAAATAGTCTTTCTTGTGTTTTCATTTAAGGGCTTCTGTACCTTTCAAAATTTGGGCATTTTTCCTGAGGGAAAACTTAAGTGCCCATTCCAATTTTGGGTTGTAGGTCTTCTACAGGTTCACTAAGGTTTCCCAAAGAGATATTTTTTTTGTAAAGTAATTCCATTTTGGGGATTGTTTTTAGTTTTCAGTATCTTTTACCTTTATTATTATTATTATTATTATTATTATTATTATTATTATTATTATTATTATTATTATTATTATTATTATTATTATTATTATTATTATTATTATTATTATTATTATTATTATTTTTCTTAATAGAAAACTTGCACAGTTCTCAGCGTAATCTGTTCTTTTGCTGTGTGAGAAAAGGGCTCTCCTGAGCCTACATTTATTACATGAGCCTGCCTGAAAACTGCTGATATGACACGTAGTTTAGCAAGTGAAAATCACATATGTTTGTTACATCTTTCCTCCACCAACTTTGGAGGGAAAAAAAAAGTTTCCAGGCATGCCATACAGCATTATTATATGCTGTACTTTAACTTAATTTTCTTGTTTTCCCTCAGAATTCTGGGTACTGCTGCTGGATTTGTCATCACATTGTCATTTTGTCCTGGTGTGCAGGCTACTGTGGGCTGCTGGCTTTGCATGGCTCTGCTTTATTTTCCTTTTAATTTATTTTTTCATTTTCTTTTGCTCCTTACTTTTTAATAGGTAGAAACAAGTCTGCTTAGTTGTATATAGTTTGGAAAAACTTTGGCCTTTCAGAATGTTGCTGCCAACGGTTGTCAGGTTTGAGGTGGGGGCATTATTCCTCTCCACTGTTTGTAAAGATTGGATTTTTTTTTCCTGTTCACAGACCTATGAACAGGGGGGAAATTTGGTTTTTTTTTGTCAAAACAGCTGAAGATTAATACCTGTGACTTTTGTTAGATCATATATTAATATCGGTGGGTTTTTCTTAGATATATAGTTCTACCCTTGATGAGGAGCAACTTCCCAGTGAAAATCAATGCAAACAATTAATAGTAAGAATGAAGAATTTGGGCAGAGGGGGAAGACAATCAGGAAGAAAATCATCATTCTCCCTCTGAAAGGGCAGAAAGCTTGGATGGCATCTGAAAATTACTTGCCCTGCTATGTAGAGTGTGGGAAAAATGGAGCAAAATAAATGGAGTTTCTTGGATTCAAAGGTGAATTAAAACAAATCAGCTCCTGCCTGGACAAGCCAGCCAGATAGGGCACATTAACAGATCCACGTGATAAACCAAGAGGCAACTGCAGAGCTCCCCAGACAACTTGCCTGAAGTGGCTGCCAAGGAGGCAGATGCTGCTGCTGGAAGAATATCTTCCACAGTTGGGCATCTGGGTTCTGCGCTTCCACGTAAGGCACAGGGATGGGAGCTGGCCCCTGCCTTCCCCTTTAATTATTTCAACATCCCTTTTATAGTTTTGTAAATAACACACATTATCCTGCCTTTGTGCAAGGAAATCAGGAGCGAGGAGAGGGGTTTTTGTCCCTAACACCTCCCCTTGCAGGGGTGTCCACACGGATGGGTACAGCCAGACCGGAGCTTGGCTGCCCTGCGCTCCAGCCCGGTCAGATGTGACACAGCTCGGGTCTGGGAGTCGCAGAGCTGCCTCGTGGTGGCACGGAGCTCAACCTAATAAGCAGAGCAGGCTGAGATTCATTAATTTAACATTAATAAGCACAGCTCATGAGCTCAGGCACAGTGCTGTGTAACGCAGGCACACAGCTCCTGCAGGAGAGCGGCGTCCGCCCTCGCCAGCTCGGAGCGCAGCGCTGAGGACACAGCCAGGGTGTTCCTCCTCCCTGCTGCATTTTGATGAGGGAGGAATGAGAAGGTTTGTAGTCACTGGAGAAGCTTCTGTGCAAATAAAAAAAAAAAAATCCCATCCAGGTTTTTAAATTGTGTTGCTGGTTTATGCTGAGACTTTAAGTCATTTAAACTTCTCGTGCCTCGGTTTCCCAATGGGTGTGTAACAGCCACCTCAAGATGTTGTGGTGAAAGCAGGTCATAAAATGCATAGAGTGAGATTCTCCTTCTGCCTAACTTGTATTACAATTCTGTGAGTAAATTATTTGGTACATATATAATGGTTTCTCAGATAGGGATGCGTTGTGCTCGGTTCATGTTTGTGCAGCGAGACAAAGCAAGGTTTCTGCATCATTTGATGTCTTGTGTGCACCCAAAAACTGGGACCAGAAAGGTGCATCAGTTTTAGCTGGTACCTGTGATTGGCTCACTTTGTTTGGGAGTAAAAGTCAGATGTGAGTAAGGAAGAGGAAAGAGGAGATCTGTGGATCTGGTGTATGGGGCAGAAATATATGGGCTGTACAGAGCAAGCAAATATTCTCTAAACATGTTAGAGTAGAACAGGCTGTTTTCTGTACCCCTTTATTCAGGAAAATCTCTACTCAGGTTGGGTTTTTGTTGTTTCTTTCCTGTGAAATGTCTATTTCTTTGGTTTGCTCATCTTTGGGAAGAAGTATGAATAGCCTAATAGTAGTTGTGCTCAATTATTTCCAGCATGAGTCATAATGGAATTCCTTATGGAATTAGACTGACAGAGCTATGTGATATGTCTGTTCAGCCCCATATTTTGTCTATTTTGCTTTTAAGTAGAAGAGATTTCATGGAAAGATGAACAGGAATGTCAGCAGGTTGTGGTGTTTCCTATCAAATGCAAAAAAACCTTGAAAGAACAGGTACTGCAGACACAACTTTGCTTTTAATCTACCTCCTGTGGGCTGCATACACTGCACTGTGACTTCTTGCAGCTTCAGAGAGCTTGGTTGTAGAGAGATATATGGCACAGGAGTTAATCCCTGCTGCCAGGCCTTTCTCACAGACTCTCTCATCACCTGCTTTGTCTGGGTTTCTAAGGAGGACCCTTCTGAAGTGCATTTCTCACTGTTATTTCTGCTGGATCTCAACCTGCTCCTGCAGACTGGATTGCTGCAGAATGGCTTAGGATAAGGCAAAGGTTGGATTCTCGTGCTGAGTGTCAGTGAGACAGATGCTCTCACATGCTGAACAGAAGTCACAGGCTTGGACAGCCCCATGGTCCAGGTCTGTATAGCCCTGTTCTGTCTGTCTGACAGGAAAGAAAGGAGTAGGAGAAAGGTAGAAGAAAGAGGGGGAATGCCATGGAACCAGCACAGCTGAAATCCCTCATCTTCTCCCCATCAGAAACCCTTCAAGACCAGTTCAACTCTGGGCAAGAACACCCATCTCAACCAGCAAATACAGAAACTGCAGTAATATGCCTCAAATAAAGCCACTTTAGTTATTTTTCTAACTAACCAGAAACTTTTGAAACTCCTGTAATTTGCCCTGAAAAAGGCCTGTGATCAAAGGGAGTGGTGCAAGTCCGTGCTGAGGGACATTGACACTTCTCTTCTGAAGAGTGTCCCCCAAATTAATATAACTCTACATTTTGTAACCTCTGCAAACTAGTCATGTTTCCTAGACTGATTCAAACATGCATTGTCTGTATTTGCATAATATAAGCATCATATCATTACTGAAAATACAAGTACACTACTTCATTCTCATTTATGGAGCCATGAGATCATTCAGACTGACCCCTGTCTTTAGCATCAGCAAGTTCAAGAGAAGGTTTTAGTTTTTGAGGGGATATTTTTGTGTTTTCCATATCTATTTTACTGTTGCTTCCATATCAATGGAGCAAAGCTTATGGGATAGCCCTATCTTTTCCTGAGGATGTGTTTGAGGCAGAGAAGAAGATTGACCTTCTTCAGAGAGACTCAGACAATTGCTTCCCTAATGCTTAAACCCCCAAATGGCTCCAGTGTCACATCTTCCTGCCTTCCATCACTCTGTGCCACTGTGTTGCCTCAGTGTACCTCTGCTTTAGGAACTATTGGTGTGTTATTTCCTCTATTTTAGCAGTTTTATTTTTCCTTTTGTTTTCTTTTCTCCAAAAATACCAGCAATGTGGGTCCAGTTTCGCCAGTTATTCTACACATCCACAGCAGGAAACAATTGCTGTCCCAAATAGATTATGCTCTAAAAAGCCAAGGCAGACAAAGGAAGTATTATCATCATTTTGTAAACAAGGAACCAAGGCACAGGGAGATTAAATGATTTACCCAAGGTCACCCAGAACATCCGGTCAAAGCCAAGAACTGAACCCACGTCTCCCGAGTCTCAATCAAGTGATTTAACTATGAGATCAAAGACTTATTGTGTATACCTGATATCTCTCCCCTAAGACACGGCAACAAAACTTTTTCAGGTTAAGATCAATGCCACACAGAGTGCAGTAAATTTCGTATATGGCATATCTGTGCTGACAGCGTGTACCCACTCCTTGCACTCATGTTCTTCCCAGGAAATAATTTCCCTTATTATTCTTCCATTGCCAGCAATAAATTATCATCCTTCTCTAGATAACCTGCTGAAGGAGAGAATGTGTGCACACAGTGCATCAAATGAACACACAGCTAACTGTTTTTCTGCAAGGCCAAACTCAGTCATTTTATGGACTGCTTAAAATCCTTCCATGCTTAAAGGAAATGGGGACATTCCCACAGCTATATGAACTTCATTTTGCCATTTCAGCTGGAAGCTGCAAAACAAGATAAAGGATCTACATCTCTTACATGCACATGCCAAGAAATGATTGCTATAAAGGCATCATTCATTATAAGCTCAGAGTGGTCTTTGATTTGGAGCCTTTATCACTCCCTCACTGGGGTCAGTACATCGTTCCTGGGATGAAATACTCCTCTGTGCCTTGATGGGGCCCAGAACCTCATGTCCCTTCAGTTTTAGGGGTAGTTTGGCTGAAAAAATGACTGTAGAAAACAGCACTGGCAGTGCCAACAGCAAGGAGGAACAGGATCACAGGACCCTGCCCTTCCCACATCCCTACCCTGAGGTCTCCCTGGCCATCCTGCAGGTCAAAAGCTCTGGTGGGTGTCTGAGTGAGCCATGTCAGCTACGGACACCTTTGCTGTTAATGCCATGAAGCACAAGAAGAAAACCTGAGGTGAATGTAACACCCTAGGCTGATTTTTTGGGTTGATGTCTCTTGCAGACGCAGCACAATGAGTGTGGAAACCCCAGGGTAATGATGAGGGACAACCTCACAGGGTTGTTTTTCTGCCTCTGTGGTATCTCAGCAACATTAGGAGAGCAAAGGTGCCCTTCCAAATATTTCCTCAGCATTTCTTAGGTGTTCTGTGTTGTCCCAAGCTCCTTGTGAGGGACAAGAGCACTTGCTATATTTTCTTGAGTGAGGTTGTGTCTGACCTCAACACAGCACATGGACAGTACAGGTGATTGAACAGCAGGGACCTCAGTGTTGAAAACATGACCATCCAAAAGGCCATTCCTGGAGAAATTCCATCAAACTGGGTGAACGCAATCTGGAACATGTTGCATTTGCCCAGTTCAATGCACCTGTAACATGGTAATCCCAATGGTTTTAGCTGCATTGAAGGAAACAGAATTGTCCTACTTTCTACTCGAGTTAAAATTTGGGATTTTGCTTAGACATCTTGATTTCTTGTGCAGGAATAGGATAGACATAGATACCATAAATAAATGCTTAGTTTTGCCAAATAATATAATTATCTTTGGTATTTTGGATGACTCTTCCAATAGGATTAGGACAACACATACCGATTCCTTTTTTTTGAAATTACTGATTTGTCAGTACCACGGTTCTACTTACTTCTGTAGATGCTCAAACAGGATTTTCATCGTGTCATAGTTGGGTCTAGGGAGCTTCTTTACCAGGCTTCTTATGCATTTGATGCGAGTGACGTTGTCTTGGATTTCTAAAGGAAAAAAAAATGAAAATAACCATTTGAGTGCCACCTTTGGACATGGCTTTGCACAGTGCCATAGCTGGTACCTTACAAGAAAAGTCATCATGAATACATGGTTAAAACCAGAATATTTCATACCTTCTTTCACCTTAACAGAGAACAAAAGTAGTTTACAAAGATTAAAAATTATCTGTTAATCTTAAGAAAGCATTTTCTGGTTTACGGAAAAAATTTTTTTTACTTTCAAGTTTTTTTATTAGACTGATAGACCATCTTCCTTAGATAATGTACCTCCAAGAAGTAAGAGACACACATTTTAAATGGAATTATCCTCTGGAATTATATTTGCCCAGTGATGCAGCTTTTGTGATAGATGCACTTTCTATGTAATTCTTGTTGTCCTTTTTTATTCATCATAATTAAATCCAGTATATTTATGAATCTGTCTTTACCACCCCATCATATTTGGAAACATAAAATTTACTATTGTTTTTAGTAGTCCAACCTTGTAAAAAATTATTTCAAAAATCTATTCCACTGTAGCTATTTTCTCATAATACCCCACAACTGGAATTTATGCAAGAAAAAAAAAGTGTTTCAAACTTAAAATTAGCAATAAAGAATGCAGCACAAAGGACTTTAATCTCTTCTTTGGGGTGATAAGAACAGTTCTGCCATTTCTGCTAAGGTATGCCTTCCTGTTTTACCATAATTCATAGTTTTGTGGGAAAGGTTTGGCTGATATTTTCATCGATTTGTCTAAGATGTTGCAACTAAAGCAAAGTCATGTACAACTGTTCTTCTTACATTTAGGAACAGATTAGATAAGGTACCAGTAGGTCTGACATAGGGAAAACATCTTGCATGTTACATGCCCTAGATAACCTGAGAACACTTTTCTGATCTTATCATCTATGATTTAATTATCACCTATCATTCTTCGTATATGTTCCTCTTTAATATTCATATTACCCTAGCACTCAGAGATCTCAATCAGGATTAAATCCCAGTTGCAGTAGGTGCTGCATAAGCATACGTGGTGATTAGTGACTTGATTTAAAGGTTTCACCAAAAAAAAGTTTCATGTTAAAATTTTCCTGCAATCAAGCTTAATTTAAAAATTAAAATTACTAGGATAATATTCTTTCCTCAGCATGTGTTGCTAGTTCCTGCTGAGATTAATACTTCATACCCACAGATATAGATGTTTATACTGAAATTGTTTTTAATTTTAACAATCATGTAGACATGGAAGACAAAGACCTAAAAGTGGGCGGTGCATAGGTATTAGTTTCCAGTAAAAAAACCCAAACTTTCTTATGGACTTAATCTATAGGAAGTCAAACAATTGACAATAGTGATAATGAAGTTAAACACAAATGAAGAGCACACTTTCTGTGTATTTCTCTCTTGTTTTGGTTTGACCTGCAAAAAGCCTTAACTTCTGAACAGCAAAACCTCCCTCAGCCTTGCAGTGCAGTCATCCCTGGATGTTTTCTGCCACAAGCCATTACTACTGTTCAGTTTTGTTCTCTGGGTGAACTGCCCAGTGGAAATAGGTCTGAAGCTACAAATGAAAATGATATGAAATTTGGAGAAGTTAATTTGTTATAGGAAGGAAGTTAAAATTCTCTGGGCTGTTTATTTGTGCTGCTTGGTGTGCACAAAAAAAATTACAGAATCATTTGGTTTTGAAAAGTCCTCCATGATCCAAGTCCAACCTTTACCACAGCACTGCCAAGTCCACCACCAAACCATGTCCTTGGGTGATACATCCACATGGCTTTTAAATCCCTTCAGGGATGGGGACTCACCCACTGCTCTGTTCCAATGCTTATAAATCCTTTTAATGAAGAAATTTTTCCTAATTCCCAACCTAAACCTCTCCTGGCGCTATCTGAGGCCATTTCCTTTCAATCTGTGACTTGTTACCTGGGAGAAGAGACCAACGTCTACCTTGCTGCAACCTCCTGTCAGCTTGTTGCAGAGGGGGACTAAGGTCCCTCCTGAATCTCCTTTTCCCCAGGCTAAACACATCCAGCTCCCTCAGCTGCTCCTCATCAGACTTGAGCCCAAGCCCCTTTCCCAGTCCCATTGCCCTTCTCTGGACATGCTGTGCCATCACAAGACATGCTATGGTCTCACTAGATTAGTTATATTTATATTACCTGTATATATATGTAATTTATATTATTTATAAGTACATATTTTATTTATATTTATATTTATATTTACATATTATATTTATATTTACATATTATATTTATATTTATATTTATATTTATATTTATATTTATATTTATATTTATATTTATAGTTACAGTTATAGTTTTAGTTATAGCTATAGTTATTTATATTTATATTTGGGCTGCCTTGCCTCTCCTGCAACTCCACAGATAAAGTTTCTCAAGTAGTTTAATTTTTAATTCTGGTTTGGTTTTTTTTTTTTGTTTTGTTTTGTTTTTTCCTGATAATTCCCTGATCTTGAGTGGAACTGAGACACTGAGGCAGGGATAAGCACAGTGGAAGGAAGGGCTCACTCTTTGTCTGTTGCAGAACATTTACAGGGAAGTGTTGTACAGTGAAACTTTATCGTGTTCTCTTGACGGAAGTGTTTCTGCTCTGTGTTGATTAACACAGATAGGGAACCACATCCCTGCACCCTCTGCTGCTCACGGAGGCTGCAATTCTTTGTGAGGTGTATTTGTAAAAGTGCTAAAATAGCCCTCCCCCAATATTAATTTATAAAAAAATTATTTATTGAGAGAATGGCAAGGATAAAAAGCTTTGCTTTAGGGCTTACTGTACCAAAGTCATCAGTATTGGAACATAGGGGATATTTAGGTAGGCAATAAAGCACAAAAGCCATAGAAATTTTGCATAAACTTATGTTGTGCATCAGCCTTTTTGTTAATTGTTAGTCTATTGTAAAAGAAGAAAAACCAGGCAACATGTGGTAACTTTAGTCAGCATTTCTGAACTGGGAATGATAAACACCTCTGCCTGGCTCTGGCATTTATCAGTACTGAGATATTATTACCACATAGAGTCACAGCATGGTTACTGTTATCATCAAAAAAAAAGAGCCAGCTAATCTTAATGGTTTGTAAAGCCGTTACCTGCACTGGTCTGACATTTATCATGATCATTTTACCACATGAGTCCTACATTGCAAAGGTATTTTATCTGGAAGGGACATCACTATGAATTATTATTTGCAGCTAGGTAGAAAATTGTATGTTGTAGATACCTTTTCTCATTATAAATCACAGTCACATTTCACCATTTCCCACACAAAGCTGCTGAGCCCAGGCTTTTTGCCATAACACTTAGTCTTGCTCCCTTTTATAGTTCCATGAAAATATTGGGTATTCTTTCATTAAAATGGTTGATATTGGTGGGTTTTTTTAAATGCTCTATACACGCTTGATTTTTCTCTAGTATAAAAGAATTTGTTTTTCCACTTGAGAAGCTGAACAGGATAAACTGTTCATTTTTTTTATTAAAGCTTACTCTCACTTCAGTTTTTGTGGCTGGGCTTGTCTTTACTCTTGACCTTGTTGATGGAATATTTAACAGATCAGATGCAAGATCTTATGTTTCATTTGCAATACCTATGTATTTGCTTTATTTCTGTAATGCCTTCCATTCTACATTCCTAGCAATTTTTCCCTTTCAGATCCCTGAGTAGAAAGATTTTTTTTTTTGTTTTTCTCTTTACCTTGAACAAGTGCAGGGAGAAAATCCTTAAACATGGGTTTTTAAAAATAGGTGGGGAAAAAGTTATCCCCTTTCCCTGTGCTGTATCATGAAGCCCAGCAGTGCAGGGTGAAAAGGAAGGAAAACACTCTGAACAGCTGTTACATTCTCCAGCTAAGTCTAGAAAAGGAAGCAGAGCAATTGTGATAAAAATAAACAATATTGGTTTTAATTACATTCTTTTTATTGTAAGAATTGGTGAAAATCTGAGGGGAAAAAAATCTTTTTGGAAAGTTAGACTCTCTTTTCCCCATGAAAATTTTGGAAGGGAAAGTCATCATAATCACATATATCAAATAAAGAATGAGAGGAAGGTTAATCCTCTTTGCATTTTCTGGGGAAATTTTGGGAGACATAGGGGATAATTTCAGCAGATCAGGATACTCTGAAGTGAATCACAGATGGTTTCACCGTGTAAAAGAATCATAGAAAATATATTTAGAATTTAGGTTACTCTCTTTAAAAATAGGGCTGGCTCCCTTTAACAGAGCAAAACCGTGGGGATGCTCTCTTGTTTATATCTAAATGAAGAATGCATTGAAAAAAAGCCCTCTTACTATTATATAAGCCCTTTTGTAAATGAGCTTTGGATAAACATTTGGGCACAGAAGAAAACATGACGTGTCTCTAACATTAACAGTGGCTGGGTAAAAATGAATGAAGAAAGTAACCTTTAGCACTTGTGCCCATAAAGAATACTTAAGAGAATCCCACCGAATGTTTCTTTTAATCATTAATTTTAAATGGACATAGATGTTTACAACAAGCCACTTTGTTTCAGAACAGGAAGTCCAGGGTTTATCTCCAATAACTCACGTTGGCTAGGAAGGGATGGATGTCTCTAACCTGACGTGCATTCATTATTTTGTAAGGTACTGGGGTCTGACCCGTGACCCTCCTCAGACCTGCTGCATTATTCACGTCTGATTTACTTTGTATAGTTTTACTATAGCACCCATTTCCCTTTTTCCAGGCATTTCAGTGGCTTGTGCATGTTTAATGTTAAATGGCATTTATGCTTCACATTAATGCCTAATTTTATCACAAGCCATGCTTTCTTTTTATGCTTTCGAGCCTCACGGCTGAACTGCTGAAAAAAACCCAGTGATTTATGATCCTGCATAAAATATCAAACTATTGATCTGCCACCTTTTGTTGTTGTTGGCTTTTTAGGCATGGTTTTCCCTGATTTTCTTACAGGCTCTTCTCACCTTGTTCTGTTATTTTGGATAAGATTTCTGCTGTGGTTAAAACGTCACACACTGTTGCTACAGCAAAATCTGCCTGCCAAGAGTTTTTCCAACAATTCTCAACTGATTCAGCTGCCGAGAGAAAGACTGGTCTTGTCTGGGGCTTTTTTTTTTGGTTTTTATTTTTTTGGGGGGTTGTTTATTTCATTCTTTTTATATATTTTTTAATCGGAACGGGGTGGTTTAGGTGGATTTTCGAGTGCTAATGAAATTGTGAGACTTATGGCGCTGGCTACAGCCAGCCAGAGTGTGGGCAGACGCTCTGTGAGCTTCCCCACTGTGCTGCTGTGCAAGCATCCCTGCTGTTATGTTTGCTATAGTTTTAATGTCTGTGAAAAATTCCTGATGCAACTAAATTATGTTCTGCCCTCTTGTTTGTATAAATAAACACCCGACTTAGCCAATTCATCTCGCTCTTGCCCATTTTAGAAGCTTGCTTTGTCACACAATGCTTAACCCCGGTCCTTGATGGCTTTGGTGTTATCAGGGAACGAAAACTTGCTTAAAAGAGAGCACACTGTTGGCTTAATTTTTTTTTTTTTTTTAAACACATCAACTGCCCAAAACTCTGCTTTTGTTTGGTAAGTCTTCATATTCTGGCAGTCATGCTGGCTAAGATACACAGGTGTTAATGTATTAATAGATAAATCACTTATTCATACAACTTTTAATGTCAGGATATTTTAATGTTACAGCATGCAACATAAAAGTCCCAATTTTAATCACTCGCCATACACTGTGGCAATCCTCTATTGCAGACATATTGTAAAATATTTTCTTGGTTTTTAAAAAAAAAAATCTATAAGAAGTGTTGAAACTAACTAATATTAGCTATAAAGAAAATAAGCAATTTGTGATCCGAATTGATCTACTTTTTATTCATGCCTCAGAATTAGTTGCTGAAAAAGAAAATGAGAATTGTTGAAACCGCTCTATCTGGGCAATTGATAAATTCATCCTGTGTAATATAAAGTGGAATTTGCAATGAATATTCATACAACTTTTGTGATCCACTAGCAAGACCCAAGACAATGAGTTTGCAACTCAATCCCATTTAACAAAAATATATGTGGAATTAATGGGAAGAAACAGCACTTAGAAAAGTTAAACTTTAATGTATCGAACTCCAGGTGCCAGAGTTTGAGGGAAATAACCAATAATAGTCATTTTTTACATATTTGATGGGACTGATTATACAATGTGCAACTCTAAATGGCTTATAGCACATTGTAGCATGGTTCCATCCCATTGGCTACAGTAGGGTGCAGGCAGATGGATGACAGTGACAAGGAGAGAAGTGCTTTTGCTTAGCCGTGCGTTAAGATGCCATCCAGAAGCTCTGTGCACTGCAGACACTTCATTAGGATGCCAGGATAATGGTAAACTACCACTCAGAGTGACACCCCATTTCCTGCTTACTGAGCTCTCCAACCTCGGCAGATGTCAACAATCTCACAGTGCTACAGAGCAGACCTAACTTTCCAGGCACTTTGACTCCAATTTTTTTCCCTTAACAGTGCCATACATTACATGCAATATGTAACAGCAAGTACCAAACAGAAAACAAAATTTGCAGCCCTAATTATAACAAAGCAGCATCTGACTTAGGTCCTGCATGCCCAGCGTACATACAACCAGTTAGGCAGCAGCGGAGAGGAATGAACCTTGTCAGTCGATTTTGGGGGTTAATTAGATTTAGGACTTTGCTAAAGGATAGTCTGATCCAGGCTGAAATGATTGTGTTTCACCTCTGAGTTCTACCGTGCAAAGGGAAAACGTGCCGAGCTCTTTTCCTGGTTTTTCATGCACTGTGAGAGCCTCGTGCGGGGTTTTCTGAGCAGAAAGAGCAGACTTGAGCATCTGGACGGGGTGATATTTTCTCTGCAAATGCACAACTCGAGGCTGTAACGTACCTCCCCAACAGCAGTTAAAGCCAGAAGAGAGGCTGCGCTGCCATGCTTGACCTGCACTCCTTTCCAAACACAAATAGTTGCTCACACTTCCAAGAAAAATGTCTTCAAAGGCAAAACCAGCATACACCCATCCAATTTATAA
>NC_089652.1:34942500-34962500 GCF_037042795.1 Molothrus aeneus | reverse complement strand
CTTCCAGTTGACAAAATGGTGGTGGGCTCTACCCAAAGCGCTTGACAACCTGATTGGCACATGTGAAATTAAAATCCAAAGCCTCCTAACGGGAAAGGTCTCCCAAACTGGCGGTTTGACTGATACACTGAAAGGCAACCCACCGCATTTATCACCCTCTGCCTCGGCTTGAAACTTGGGGAAGACGACGACAGCAGTGCTCCTTCTGTCCACGCTACTGGCCAGGCAGGCGCGGATCAGCAGGCCACGCTGCGCAACCTGTTTCCCCGGCGGTACAGATTTGGAAGCGGCAGAGCCTGCTCGCGAGGGGCATTCGCACCTCTCAAAACAACAGGCAGGGCTGCCACGCTTTCAGCGCGAGGAGCCGCGCGGGCGAGAGGCAGCCCCGGTGCGGGTGTGAAGAATTGGAGCGTCCCACCGCTACGGGGCCAAGGTGCTCCAGTGCTCTCGGCCATGTGGCTCCTTGCCTCCAACCTGTTTGTCTCCTCTGTGCCTTAAGGAGGGACTCTTAAATATCATTTTTTCTTTGAAACTGTGGGTTTTCTTTCCCTTTGAAAGGTGCTCTTTTTTTTTCTTTTTCTTTTTTTTTTTTTTTTTTTTTTGCCTTGGTAGCTTTATTTTTCCCCTTCGGAAATTTGATCTCGTGATGCGACTATAAGTGCCAGGTCTCTCACTGAAATGTCACTCACTGCCATCCCCCCTTTTTCTGTGGGCCCCTAAGAGCAGCCTTACGGCAGTTGTGGTGGGATTCAGCCACTTAGATGCTGGCAGCTCACCACGGCAGGGAGTTACCCTGATGTATCCACGTTATCCTCCAACCGCGCCAAGGCGTGAGGAGCTTCTGGGACACTTTTTGCAGAGTCTCAGGTGCTCTAAGGCATATTAAATGGCACATTAGATGCATCAGAGCTTAGTAAATAGATTTACCTGATGCAGCTGAGTGTTTATTTATTTGGAGATTGTATCTGCAGGTTTGCAGCCCACCTCACCACTTTTTGCCCTCAGGGGTGGGTCATGCTCTGTCCCTGGCATTATCTGTAGGGTGAGGGGCATGAGGAATTTGGGTGTTCACAGGCAATGTTGTCCCAGCACATCCTGACAATAATCTCTTGTTATGGAAATATTTTGATCTACAGCTACAGATCTTTGAATCTATAGGGTACAGCTGCTCCCATGACTGGTGGCTCCTTGGATGGGAACCAGTGCCATGCTGAAAAGCCCAGGTAAATCATCATTTTGTGTTCACTTCGCTCTGCCCCAGTGATTTCACTGCACGATTTTCAAAGGAACATCCCCTCTGCAAAACTAAATGATTCCCACCTTGTGTTAAGCCCTGATAAGGATTTGTTAAAAGCTTTGATCACTGTCTACCTGTTAACACACAGAATACTAAAGAGCCCTCCACGTTCACAGGGGGCAGTGCAGAATTATTATTATTTTTTATTTGTGATAAGTATACTATCTGTAATAATTTATGGACATTCTTGAATTTATAAATATCAAGGCTTTGCCAAATATTTTAACTGTCCCTCCATGGCAAATTGTCTTTAAATACTGGCAGTTTTTTTTCTTTTTAACATTTACTTGTGGACCAGAAACACTTGCAGTCTATTGCCCCTGGCCTTCTGTGAGAATGTTAGTTAGCAATGCTCATAAAAACTCAATTCATCAATGTGAACATAATTTGCTATGAACAGAAAGCTCACAAAAGGGTGAATTTGTCAGATAGACAGGTGGCCTGAGATCTCTCCCTGATACTGAACGATATGAATAATAGATTCTGGTAAATGTATGCCAAGACTTGAGCTGTAAACACAGCTGCCTCCATTCCCTTCCAGAATAACAGCTTCGAGAACGAAAGCACAGGAACCACAGTTCCACCTGAGGACTAAGCCTGTGCATGTACACACACACACAAACACACACACACTCACACACACACACACCACACAAATGCAATGTACTTGCAGGCTCACAAAGAAAACAACCCCAGAAAAAGGACAGAGGCCTTTCCAGGTCCTTTCGCAGACCCTTGCTCTGAGCGAATTTTAACATGTGTGGAGAGCAGAAGGAGGGAATAATAGAAAACATTTAAAATATATTTTAAAATATCTGCAGTCACAGAAATAAATCTTTCTCTGATCCAGGGGCAAAAAAAACCAAAAAACAACAAAACAGAAACCAAACCCCTCAGCTGGTTTTTGTAGGTAAAGGATCCAGACATAAGATGGGGAAAAAAGCATTGTAATGTCACAGCTGAATATATATAAAATAAAATTATAGTGCTTTTTTGCTATGAGACTACTTCAAAAAATTAGCTAACTGTAATGATTCTTGCTAGACATGCACAATGTTGGAGATCTTTTGTTGCAGGTTACTGGTATTTATTTCTACAGTGTTCAGTTTTCACTGGGTTTTTTTAGGCTTAAATCATTAATTACTGCCCATGGACTGGGAAAGAAAGATATTATATGTGCAAAAGTGACCTTTCAGCTTTTGTAATGAACAGCTTTCTGCTGGATGTTTGCCCAACATAACTTCAGAGCAGGCTGAAGGCTGTTCCAGGCAATCCCAGCGACTGATGGTACAAAAGGGTTGCTGTAATGTTTGGACAGCAGTGGGAGGGACCTAATCCCAGGTCAGGTCTCTCTGGTCTCTCACATAGGTGGGAGTAAAAGAACCGCAGGACAGTGACTTTATGTTGCTAAAAATCCCCAAACAAGTCCTGAAATGGGCTCATTTGGGGCCAGCCACGTTCATTTTGAGAGCGTCTGAATCAGTTGACTTTAAAGGGCAGAAATGGAATGTATTACAGGAGAGAATGATTGGCTGAAATGCTTGTTTTGGGCTATCAAACTCTTATTTTTGCAGTTCTAGCTGAGGGCTCTCTTTGCATGGGCAGGGTTTAATATATTTTCCCCTTATAGGTATAAAACAAAGGACTTTTCCCACACCAGCATGCCTTATTTTAGGGATCAGGCAGGCTCTTTATTTGATCCCTCTCTGGCAGTGTTATAGCCCAGGAAATGAACTGGGAATTGTATCATCTGAAGTTCATAGATGTTTGTTAATATTTGTTATTTAGGGAGGATGCTTCTCTGTAATGAGTTGGCGAAGGTGAGAGACATGCAGGCAGAATCAGCACATCCTAAAGCTCCCAAAATGTGACCGCATATGAGATATTAAAGGCAAAATGGAAGTTCTGAACAAATGAAATCACTGTCAGAATAATAAAAGAGAAATGAGCTATGATCTAATCTGTTTTCTAGCAGTGTCACAGAGGAGCTATAATAAAAGCTATTTGCAAAGTTCAGAATCATTTCCCGTGCAAAGCCATTCACACACTCTGCGACTCTGGACAAATGGAGGGGGTCTTGGCTCTGCCAAAAACAATGGTGTGCAGATAGTTCACTATTAGTTTTAACTTTGTGCACCTAAATTTCTCTGTTGGCTGCAGTTTAAGCTCCCTCTTTCTCTGAGATGGCTCATGAACTTGTGCACCTGGATTTCTCCCTCTATTTTTGGTGCCTCATCCTCACACCTTTCCAATTGCAAGCTGCAAGTGTAAAGGACAAACAGAAAAAGGAAAAATGCCACATCACTGGATGCTTATCTAACCTGGTTTTGCACCATGCATGCTTTAAATGAGAGCACAGCCGAAGATGGGCTGTGTCCTCATTGGAAATGCTCACTCTGCTCTTCTCCTTGGAGTGAAATCCCACTTCCCATGTGCCTCTATTTCTGTGGCATCCTCTGTGCAAGCAGTGTGAGGAAGAGACAGACAAAAGGGGTGCAAGGAGGGATGAAGTGAGTCTGTAAATGTCTGTTTCTCCCCTGATCTTCACAATGAAGTGATAAAATATCAATGGTGGTGTACCCAGGGTCTTTCACAGAGCTAGTGAAGGCCCTGCTCTGTATGCTCCTCCCCTTAAAGCAAATAAAATAATTAGTGACAGTTTCCCCATGTTACTAGTTTGCATTTTAAAGGGGCATAGGTCGGAGAAATGGAAATGGGACTGAACCAAATGGAAGAGAACATGGAGCAGAGCTGAACTGGCCTTGGTCTAGGCTGTGGAAGAAAGTATGAACAGGTGGAAAAGGAAAACATCCTTCACTGATTTCTGCAGAATTGGAATAACCGCAACCAATCTCTACATAGAAGTTTCTCATTTCAATTCATTGCCTTTTATTACAGGCAGATTAGGGCATGGCAGAAGGAGAAAGGGAAATCACAATTTCTCCAATACGACAGCCACCATTTCAAACAAAATGGAGTGGAGATTTAAGAGCACCATGGATCTCTTGTGTGTCTACAAAAAGTCTCTGCTTTGACCCAGAGATCTGCTCACATGGAAAGAAATGAATGAATTAACATCAGTGGGAAGGGCAGCAACAACAGCAAACTGTGAGACCTCTCTGGCTTCCTGGCAGTGTGGCTGGGAGGTTTCTGAACATTTTGGAGTGTGTGCTTGTAAATCATCTCTAGTCAAGAATGGTGTCTGCTGAAAGTGAGGTTTGATATGTTCATTCAGCATGAAGACCTGGTAAAGAACATTAATAAATCATCTCCTGGACTTCATGGGCTGGGCACTGTCCTCTCCCAGAGGGATCCTTTCAGAAGAAACCTGCTTTTGTTGCTTAGCAAAAGCAAAAATCCACCAAGGATTCATGTACACAACCCTGAAGTCTCAAAGGGCAAAAGCGAGCAAATCTCTTATTTCCACCCAAATATCTTGATTGTCTTTGCACAAGTCTCTCTCTGATCCTCCCAACTCCCTTTGCACCCACCTTCCTTGTCTCCCTTTCTCCTTTGCTTGTCTATCTTTCCTTTACATATATCTTATGCTCCAAAACAAAACAAAAAAAAACAAAAAAAACCCAAAACTAAAACCAAACCAAACAAAACAAAAAAAAAAAAAAAAAGAAAGAAAAGGTAGTTCAGTAGTTCACAGAGTGAAAGACTTACTAAGAAGCAATTAATATATTACCTGGCATATAGGTAAGGTAAATAATCTTAATTTTTTCATGTTTAACTGGACATGGGAATTACTATACATAGTGATAAAATAATTCTGCTGCTGGCTGCAAAAGCACCACCAAGCAGTCAGTGTGAGTCACCAGCAAAAGCCACAGAAGTCAAATAAACATATGATGCATTGCTTCTATGTGGGAAAGCCTAATGTGTGGAGAAGACAAATATTGAGGTCTCTGTCTGGTGGAAGGCAGCATTGCTGCATCAGTGGAGATGACTGAGTTACTGAAAAGTGGATCTGACCCAGGAATTGAACTTCACAGGGTAATTTTGGTGATGTCTGGTGTGCTGAAGGTGAAAAATAAATGGGCATTTTAAAAGTAGCACTTGTAATCCAACCCTGCCACCCACCCTATTATAATGGTGCTATTATTTCTCTATGCATCAAAATATCATAATATAATATATTATATATTCCATAATACATAATGAATTACATATAAAATTTATATCTATCTATCTATCTATCTATCTATCTATCTATCTATCTATCTATCTATCTATATATATCTAATCAAAATACAAGAAACTTCCATGGCATTTTTTCAAGGGTTCCAGTTTCTAGGTGACTTCTAATAGAGCTCAAGATCAGGCTGTTGGAAAATATATGAGACTATTTATGCAATTAAACAGGCTTAATCTGCAAAAAGAAAGTTGATTGGTTTAGTTTAGCTTTGATATTATTGAAGCAGAAATTGAGATTTCAGAAGTCACAATGGCTCTACAAGTCAAACAAGACCTTAAAGCCACAGGTAGACCCCCACATCAAAAGGAACCTTTTGGTAACTTTAAGTTGCCACACTGATTCTTCTGAATTTGTGACTTGGAGTCAGATCAGTGGACCTCAGCTCTTTGTCCATAAATCCACAAGATGGATGTGCCACAATACCCACAAACATGCATTAGAGTGTTAATAACAGATGTTTAATAAAAAAAGAAGGTGAATATATAACTATATTTTAAATTGGGAACAGGAAATCTTAGGAAATTCAAAATTGCACAGTGCACTGGGCATCTATGGCAAAACCACATGCAAAAATTAAAAATCTGATACGGTGAATGAATTAAAGAGTAAAAAAAGGCCAACCTCCCTCGCAAGGATATGTAACCAACCTGCTGGAAAAGAGACTTAGATTGCATCTGGAGCAGAGGCAGGCTGGGGCACAGGGGAGTGAGGGGCAGGGGCCTGCCCTGGCCAGGCTGAGCCTCCTCCAACACGTGATGGAGGGACCAGGGCAGCCTCTGAGCCCCTGCACAAGGCTTCCCTGAACCATCCCTGCAGCACAAAGCCTTCAAGGGGACTCCTCCTCTACCTCCTGACACAGGAAAACACATCACAGGTACACACCCAGCTTGGGTGAGGCAGTCTGCAGTCACAGACCAGAAAAGAGCTGCCTCTCCCAGCTCACAGTCCCTGAAATTACTCCTATGACATTTGGAAGTTTGAGGTGACCTTACCCTTGCCTGAATGCTTTTTATCTTTTTTTTTTTAATGGAAAATTTATAGGTGTTATGTATACGCATTCACAGGCACACAGATATATTATGATAGCTGACAAGACTGAAGGAGTACAAAAGGAAACTTTTCTCTCCGCTAAATATGCAGTTTAATTCCTCACGTACATACAAAAAAAAAAAAAAAACACCCCAAAAAACCCACTCCTCCCCCACCAATAACCAGTGGTTTGGCATTATGGAAGAAAACTTCCCAAGTACCCCAAGCTGGTTGCTATGTTTAGTGGAGAAGCCTGAGTGCGCCACTAAGTCTCTAACTCCACTTGAACTCTTGCACTAAACATAGAGATGGCCCTTTCTTCTCTAAAACATTCTGGGCTACAAGCTGGATGTGTCAGCAATATAGCAGATGGGGAAAATGTATACAAGTGTATTAATTTTGTGGCCCAGATTTATGCAGAACACATATTTCCACAGATTTTGTATAGGATTTAAAATCTTGCTTTAACCCTTACTTGATAAATGTGAAGCTTGGAAAGATCAAAACTGTTTGTGGAGTGGGGGAATGGGACAGAGAGGGCTGCTGTTGCTTAACCTGATTTACAAAAATGCCTCCGTTTACTTGCTCTGAAATATTTCTATTAATTCTAGCAGTCTCCCAATGACTTTGCAAAGTTTAATTAGCTCATAATTAATTAGCTTCTTAAAGCTTCCTGGTTGAAAGCACAACTGGGCGAGTCAAGCTAAAAAAAGAAAGAATTTTTTGACTTTTAATTTTTTTTGTTCTTTTCCAGGCATATCTACTGATGTGCCTGTATGCTCTCAAATATTCAGGTGAGCCTTTTTATTCCCTAGAAATCTCCCAAAAACAAAAGGGCTGTGCATGGCAGGGTGGAGAAATACTTCTGAGAACATTCATACCAGATGTGTACTCACGGCCCATCCTGAAAAAAACCTCTTTTCATTGTCTGCACAATGATTTGTCAACGAGTTATAACTGCTCATGAATTATTTGCTAAAGGAAAAAATAAATTCCCTGATGGCTTTACAAGGATGTTCTATACACCCTTTTCCAAGTGCTTTAATCGTACTTTAGAAGTGGATGCAGCCACGTTGGTGCTAAGTTTGGTGACATATCTTTGTCTAGGATGGGGTGAATCAATTATTTTTACAGTGGTTTATGGAGAAACACTAATGAGGGCAGCATTTTTTTTTCCTGAGGTTTACTGGGTAAAGAGACTTGTAAGTATGACTGTAATGCTATTATAAAGTAAATACTTGTAACACTGAGCACTGTACATAAATACTAAGTACTACAAAGCTTCCTGAAGTGCTCTACAACCTCAGGCATCTTCTGTGTAAAAACAGAGGCAACTTTCACATTAGCACCTGGTTTATCTTTATTTCATCTACTGGAAGTTGTTCCTGCTCACAACAGAAGGGTAGGAACAAGACCTTTGATGTTCTTTCCAAATCAAACCATTCTGTGATCCTATGGTTCTATGATTTCTGAATTTTACCCAGAAAAATTTAATTTTCAGTCATGATGTGCACAGGTAACACTTACGTGCACAAATATTTTTTTTCTGTTTATTTTGTGTCAAAATTTTTCCTTATGTCATTTTACACATGCCCACTCCAGGTACCTTTTTGTTCAAACCAACACAGCCAGAGAAGGATAAAGTCTGTAAATTATCTTTTACATTTAATTCATCCCCAGAACATTGTGGGACTTAATGACTGATGCACAGGGGAAGTGACAGACAGGAAAACCCTGTCAACCCTCAGGTCCAGAAGATAAGCTAAAACATTTTCAAAGAATTCGTCGTGCCTGGCATCACAAAAGTGGCTCAGTTCATTAGGTGAATAATTTCCAGTGAATTTTTAAAGCAAATTCTGTGTAAGTAATGCACAAAAGGAGACCAGACTAAGCCATACATTACAATATTTCTACAGTAAATTTGACAGGCTTAAGCAAAAAAATTATTTGTATTGACTAAAAAGCTGCATTTCTGCAGTACCTTATTCAATAACTCAGGAGAACATACAGTGTGCTATCTGCAGGATAGCTTTTTTTTCCCCTCCAGATGTCTCTTTTTCCTTCCAGAAGTTGCAGAGCATTGGACAAGCAGTAACAGATGATGAACACATGCATAACTACAAATGGGCAAGCTGATTGTTTTCAGAATTGGTATAAACATTTGCTCTTGGATTGAGATTTAGCCCATAGCAAATCTTTACATTCTCGTTATAAACCTCTGACAAAAAGAGCTCCTAATGAAAATGCTGACAGTGTGAAAACGTGGTTATGGTCAGGAAAACAAATGGATAAAAAGTGGCATTTTGTAGTTCCATATGTATACTTCATCAGGGAAGTCTTTGCTAAGTTTACACTTCAAAGCTAAAGCTTGATGATAACTGCTTCTCCTACCCTTTCTATTTAAGGCCCCCAAACCTACTTCTATTACTGCTATCTCCTGCACTAAAATTGGAAAAATAAAACCACCAGGGGCTGGGATATGAACTTTCCTGAGAGCTTAGTGAGAGAGCCAGCAGCTGGATTTTTAGCATCTCTTTTATTTTTGATTGTATAGATAATAGTAGAGCCTAATCAGGACATGGACTCACTGCGGTAGAGTGTTACAGACTGAAAAAAAGGGGAGAAAAGCAGATTTTTCTCTTATTTTGAGAAGAGAACTGCACTGTGTGTCAGGATGGGGATTATGGAAACTGGGTCTGTTTGGCTAAAACATCCAATACACTGTGCCCACACCTCCCTGGCTATCCCACGGCCACAGAGCAGCACAAGAGGAGAAGGGAGATGCTTATAAAATCTATTTTGTCCTTGTTCATCACAGCACAAGCAAAGGGCAGATTAGTAGGTGATAATAGAATAAAAAATGTGGCTTTACAAGACCAGAGCCTTTGAATGTTTTTTTGGAACAAGCCACTGAAATGGGTGCTGTCTGACAGAGCACTTAAGTCTTTCCTCAACAGCACCAGGGCTTCCTAGGCTTGCTAGTAACTATGGAATAAGATAAAAGACGACATAAGACAGAAAAAAGAAAAAAAATTAAAACCCCTAGCCCAAGCTTTTAAGAACAGGAATGTCAAACAAACTTGGGGCTGATAACCAGAAGGAAATTTGGTATGGTGGTGGTGCAACAAGATGTCTCCTCTGGAGCCAGCAAGAGTTCTGGCCGGTTATTAGACAAATTATTTTTCCAAGAGACAGAGGAAATGTTCAGCACAAGGAAGGGGTTATTGGAAGGGATGCCTTTCATGGAATCCTAGAATGGTTTGGGTTGGAAGAGCCCTTAGAGATCATCTGACTCCAATCCTCTGCTGTGAGCAGGGGCACAAAATAATTTTGCATAAAGCAAATTGAATCGTGGGCGAATTTCAGGAAGAACTCAATCCTGACAGCAGGATTGCCTGTGGAACTGGAAAATCCTCACACTGCCACAGACAGTAAACAAATGCTCTGCTCAGAGAGACTTCACTGGTTGTGGGATAATGAACGTGGAATTATATCATTGCAACAATATACACCCGCTGAATTTGACTCCACTTGAAGAGATGAGAGCTCTTAAGTTGCTACGTTGAAAACAATTTAATTGAACCTTGCTAATTAGAATATAACAAGTAGTTAAAAATTATGCAATGTTTTAAAAATGTTTTAATTAATTTGAATTTCTGATGGCAAATTAGTAAATGTACGTCAATGTCTTCCCCTGCTCGACTCGTTACATCACAGAAAGAAAAAAAAAAAAAAGATATATTTTTTCAACAGGGACACAGAGAAAACATCCACAAGTAGAAAATAATAATGTAGAGTAAGGATTAATTAATTAATTCAAGCTTCAAGATAAGATCACTGTGTCCTGCTGACCCTACATGTTAATCAGTTGATTGATTAATTGCTACAATCATAATAATTATAGGGTATAAATCTAAGTACATTTAATGATAGTTTACACTTAGAATAAAAATGTCTTTTATGTCTGCTTATCTTCATCATTTCTTGAAGCCTAGTCATATTTTTTGTTTGCCATAAATAAACCTGAAGCATTTTTAGATGTTATCTTTGTGATGAGGTAGGTTTAGATTTCATTCATCTGATCAGCAATATTTTTTGTGTGGCCTCCACCTCCTGTCTAATGAAAAATATGTTCCTGGATGAGAAACAATTGATTATGTGCAGTAACCAATACAACTTCATCAAAAGCTCATCCTTAATTGAAAGACAAGAGGACATACCAACGAGGCCACTGTATAATTAAAGGCTGTCTGTAACCAGAAGAGTTTTACCATTGAGTGATTCTTCTGCTAGAGAAACTCAGTCTGAGGTGAAACAGTGAAGCAGATCAGCAGGACAGAAAAATATTTTTGAAAAAGAATGCAAAGAAAATCAAGAATTCTGTTGATTTCTGATTAATGGAAAATAGAGAATATCTATATCATCCTTGAATTTGTGCTTTCTCATTAAACTTAATCATGCTTTATGGCTGCACTTAAGGAACAATGGAGGTCCTTGTACTTCAATTGACACAGCTGAAATTCATTTTTTTACCAAAAAGTATATGTGAAAATGAAAAAAAGAGCCACCCAGCTAAATCTGAATGCACTATTAGCTAGTAGATCTGAAGTTACTAAGGCCTCACTCAGTCATTAATGATGTGTTTCAGTAGGAGTAGCAGGTAGAAATTGCAGTTTTTGTACTCTGCATGTTTCATGGATAAAACCTCCTGTTTCTATTATTGCCATCCTGATTTACAAGTCTTGCCATTGAAAAATGCCGGGAAACCTTAAATAACCGTGAGGTTTAAATTTTTTAAAAGAAAAGTGTTCTGTTAAAATACAGACCTTGACAGAAGATTTCATGGCCATTTTCAATTGAGCAGTTCTAGAAATTTTGGATTCTTCATTTGTAGAGCTGGTATCCATACACTGCTCTGCAACTCTCATTTTGCAGAGAAATTTGTTAAATAAGTAATGCTAGGTTAGGAATGATTGTATAAATATTTTAAGGAGCCACTAAAGCATTAGGAAAAAAAAACAAACAAACAAAAACAAACAAAAACCAAAACAACAAAGCAGGCAAATTCCAAGTGAATTAACTTTTACTGTCTTCAAAGTATTACCTGACCTTCTACTTTTGCAGCTTGCTTGTCTCAAAGTTACAGCAAAGGAGGAGATAACAGTGAAACTGTACTATAAAAATAAATTACTATCATGAATATTAAGCAACAGGGATATAATAAACACGACTGCTTACATGATTCTGATTTATTGAAACTGATTTGCTGTAAATTATCACACAAAATTCTTGTTTTAGTTGTTCAGGAACATGTGCAAAATAAAGCTTAATGGACACTTCCCAAAGACCTTGACATCTGTCACTGGATTCATACTGGGGAATCTTGATGTCTCTTTCTCTGGTGGGGATGCAGCAATATATTTACTTTTCCTTTCCATGGATTTATTTAGTTTTAATTTTTGGCTGCCTGGTTTCTTTAAACTCTCTCTTTTAACCATGCACAGTTTTTTTAAAACTACTATCATGGAGGTTCAGCTCTGACACAGTGGAACAAATCCAGCTGCAAAATCTCCTAAAGGCTGTTCATGCTTGTTCTGTTAAATAGTGCTCACTTTTGAGTCAAGAGGTTTCATTACTATATTTATGAACCTCTTGGCACCAGGAGTTGGGATTTCCCAGTGCTAAGCATTAATGCATTTTGCATCACTCTCTAGCACTGGGAGCTCTGGATCACAGGTGCTGAGGGGTTAAAGACAGTAAAAAATAGTGCAGACCCTTATTTCCAGATAGAAATCATTAATGCATGTGCGTGTGTGGATGGTCTGAGCAACTTTCAGAGAGCACAGGTACAAAGCAGGCTGCCACTGCCACCTACTACCAGGAACTGCAGGTTGTAAGGGATCTCAATATCAATGTGGCTATATTCTGCATCAGATATTTGTTATCCAAATTGATGGAAAGTATCCTATCTGAAAATAGGATTATTCTTCTTTAAATTTAAAGCCTGCTTTGTGCTTATGTGGCTTATATCACTTCATGACATGGTGTGTTATGTCAAACCTAAGATTACTTTTGGAGATTTCTGAGACAGAATCTACTTCATTTTTCCTGTCATCAGCCTAAAGAATGTGCCAAAAGACCCCTTTTTATTTTTTTGAGGCAACGATTCACAAATACCATCTGAACTAAAGGACAACTACTGCTTCAAAGCAAAACCACAGATCCTGGATCAAATTCTAACATCTCCTAAAGTGGTTACTCTCATCAGAGGTTTATTATTTCTCTGTGGAGGATTTCTCTCTCCACAGTGGGCCAATTTTTTGTAAAAAAAAGGATACACTTAAGCTTGCAGCAGGAACGTGGCCACATCAGGTGCCCTGATCTGTGGCAGAGAAAGAAAACCAAGCACCAACCTCAGCTGCAGGGAGCATAGGTTAGTTCTGGCTGCATGTGAGCATCCAGATGCAAATGGAGCACGAGCCAGGGAAAAGGCTGTTCTAGAAGTGGCACTTGATAGCCTAGAGCTGGAGCTGCAGAAGCGTGTATAAACCTGCCTGCCAGGCAAGCCTTCCTGCTTTTCCCAGTTTGGTTTGTTCGAAAAGGAAATTCAAAAGAGAAAATGGAAAAAAAAAGAAAGGAAAAAAAAAAAAAGAAAACAAAAAGAAAAAAGTTCTAAGTGTGAAGGCTAAGTTTATGCATGTTCCCCTAACTCAGTTGCTTGAAACATTTAGAATACATAGAAATACTCCATAAAGTGAGTACCTACTCTGAATACCACAGCTGTAGTAGTTTAGGTCTTCAAACAGCGTACCAGGTCCTCAAATATTTACATGATGAGGACCAGAGAACAACTCAGTTGTTACTTTTGTTTCATCTAGTCATTATTATGCTAATCTTTGCTGCTTCACATCCAATGTGCCACCACACAGGGGTGTGGTGCTACTCTTATTCGGAAAGGTGGAAACTTCTGGATTGTAGGAAGGTGTAAGCAGGGAGGAAGACAGCACAGCACAGTGGGTAATGGCTTTTAGCATCCCCTTCTCTTGTTCATGGAAGTTCTCCTTCTCCCTCCCTTCCTGGTCTTCTATTCCCACTTTCCCTGCCTCACTTCTTCCATTTTTTTGCACCTTTGAAATTGTGTAACTGGGGCATTATAGGCTGCTTCTCCTCCTGTTATTATTTTCCCCAAGTGGAAGCTTCACTCACAAGCCTGATGAAACATTTTTCCCCCCGAACCCAGAGTGCCAATTCTCACTTTGTCAAGAGCTCCAGATAACCCTCAGGAGAAGTTCCTCTCCCCCTGCCTCCCCCAGACACTCCAGGTCACAGGGGTCTTGTCACAGTCACTAAAGAGCTCCTCCCCTCTCTTTTCCCCAACCCTTTCCTGCCCAGTGTTGTTGCTTGGATTTCTCAGTTTCTCTTTCACCGCATTATCCTGCTTGATTTTCTCCATGGGTTTCCCTTATGTTAACCCAGATACAGACTCTCAAACTGGCTTTATTCTTCCTTCTGCCCTTTCTTTCATAGAATCACAGCATCATTTAGGTGGGGACGATCTTGAAGATCATCAAGTCCAACCATTTCCCCAGCACTGCCAAGTCCAGCACCAACCCATGTCCCCAAGTGCCACATCTACACCACTTTAAAATCCCTCCAGGGATGGGGGCTCCATCACTGCCCTGGGCAGCTGTGCCAGTTCTTTGTCCCTACAAAAAGAGTCTCTTAACCACAGATGAAATTTAAATTAGGCTAACAGGCTATTTTCCATGCCCCAAAATTAAGTGAAAGAGGAACAAACTGAAACCCCAGCCTTTGTCCATTTGCAAGTGTTTGATTCCATCCTTTGAGAGGCAGCAATTGGTGTAAAGCTAACAGAAAGTTTCTGGAGCCTCTGTGATTAATCTGGTCATTAGTCACAAATACAAACTACTGGTTTGCAAGTTGAAGTGAGGCAGATGACATTTCCACCAAGCATCCAGTGACTACTCCACCTTCCCATTAATGTTATTTCTCTGAGGAACTGCATCCCATGGCAGGTGAGAACCCAGAAAAAAAAGAGAACTTTTAGCCATGTTAGTGCTCATGCAGTCAAGGACAACTCAGAGTTTAGACAAAAAACTCTCTTGTAAGTGCTGCTTGCAAGCCCTGGCTTCAAAGCACAGTGCTGAACCCACCACGTATGTCAAAGTTCCTCAAAAGGGTCTCTCTATGTAGATTAGTGCAGATTTGTATCCAATAATTTATTGTGGGAGCATTAAACCATTCATATCACAAACACCTGTGCAAGCCAGTTGGCCTAGTCAATTCTTGTTTAACATTTAATTATGAATATAATTAGCATGAGTTAAGAGACAGGCCAGGCATCTGCAATAAAATTTCTGCTATGCTAAAAAAATTATAACTGTAATAACAAAAAAGAGTAAGCTGGGGGAGGATGTGTCCCTCCTACACAAACTTTTGCATGATAGAAAAATCCAAGTAAAGATTCTTTTAAATCTTCCTCATTTCCTTTGATGATAATTGGAAAGCCTCCACCATATTTATAAGAGCAAATTAAACTGTTTTTCTGTCCCTGTAATATTAGGGCAATTTTCATCACTGGTGTAGCCCTTTGAGTGAGGTTCTGCAGGGTCTCCTCTTTTTCTCAAAAGGTAAATTTTACTCATTCAATATAATTTAAACATTCTTTCATTTGATGGGATCACCAGAACACTGTGTTAGGTAAAGTTTACAAAGGGGAAAATCCTGTTAAAATGTTGCTTCAGTGCATATTTGAGAGTTTTATGAAGTGTTCTTTTTCAGCAGAATTGAGAGCTATCCAAAGAAAAGAATTAGTAAATATCACAACTTATCTTGTTTCAAACCCAGAGGCTTATTTTTAGAAAAATAAACCCAAAATCAATCTAGAATCAGGCTGCCTATGGACAGGTGTTACCTGAGCATCCTTCACAGGGAAAAGCCCTGCAGAGGAGGTAAATTTTCATGTGTAGATTCTGTTTTCATTTCCCTCCAACATCTTAATTAAAACTTTCCAATAAAAAAAAAGGAAGAATTGCCTTACCTATTAATGTCTTTCCTTTATTTCTTAACACTTCTTAATTTCTCAAGTTGGACAATTTTACACCTCCAAAGAAAAAAATATATTCAAAGACATGACCTCCAATTTTTATTTTTTTTTTCCTAAATGAGTTGCTTCCAGACCTGAAGAAATCTATTTAAAAATGCTGTTGAGCAGAAACAGTTTGCAACTGTGAAGAAAAGGTCATTGAGAAAGAACTGGGAGGTTACCAGGACATATTGTTCCTTGGCACCTCCTGGGAACAAAAGCCTGGAGTGAATCTCTTTGGTTGCCAGTTTGCTGCTACTGCAAATACAACAGCCTCCATTTAGATCTTCAGTGGAGATATTCTTTATTACTGGCTTGAATTTAAGTGGAGACTGTGTTAGAATATGGTATCTATAATGTTGGGAACATTACAGCTTAAATATATTTAAATATTTTTTGTTTATATTTTCTTTTACTTATTTGTTTCACTCAGAATGGTCATATACACTTTTAATCTGTATTTTGTTAATACCCATTTAGATTAGAAACCTTCTCTTGTAGTCTCTGTCTCCTGTATCATCTTAACATCTCTTCTAAAAAGTGAGGGCTTTTTCTTTCTCTGCCAATGTCAGTTAATGATCCTTGAATCAGATATTCATGCAACTTTCCAGATAAGGACAGTTCAAAAATGGATTTAATACAATTCAAACCCCACTGAAAATACCCAGTACCACGCTCTGAACGAGCTGCTATTACTTTTTAGTGTTACTGTGTTTGGGAGAACATGTATACCACACACATATTCATATATTTGCATGGTTGGGTATCCCTGGGATTATGCTACTCACAAAATCATTCCTTTTTTTTTTCAATAAATTTTTTAAAAACGTGCACCTTAACTTTTGATTACTTCTTGTTTCTACACAGTTGGGTTTATTTTTTCTGCTCACCTTAGTTTATGGATCTCTACTGTCTTCTGATATTTAAATTTGGCCAAGAAAGTGTATTAATTATGATGTATCATGTGAAATATATTGTGGTGACCTTGGATTTGTTTATAAATCACCATGTTCACATGAAATTGAGGCTTTCTGATGCCATGCCAAGCCCCAAAACTTCCTTGGACAAGTAAATGGAGGATAGAGAAACGATTTCAATAGGAGGCTCGCCAACTGTGAATCTGAAGGCAGTTTGATTAGGACTCGAAGCCCACAGATTGAGATTATGACAGAAATTTGCATAATGCCAGAGACTGATAAGATTTGGTTTCTCAGGAACCTATTACATGATGATGTTAAGAGACTGTCATGGATTTCTTACAGTGCAATATGCTGACTTGTCTTTCCAAGACGAGTTGGCCTTGAGCCTTGTTCTTTGTAAGCCTCGAGTGAGGTTTCTTTAGATGTCTTTTGAAAATCTCTTTAGACATCTTTTGTAACTTTCCACCAAGATGATACAAGGATGTTATGACTGTCAGAATAAATGAATGTATTTACTTCCTTTCTGTTTCCCAGCTACTATTTTCATAACACTGCATAGTAGTTCAGAGCAGGTCCTTCCTGCATTATATTTTCAACCAATGCAGCTCAGTTCTTTGGTTATGATTATGTATTGATGACTTGTTTATTGCCTCCCGACACAGGCTTTTTTTTGTTGTTGTTGTGGGTTTTTGTTTGTTTGGGTTTTTTTTTTTTTTTTAATTTTTGCCTGATTTTGGTGCAGACAGCTTCTGTGCAAACTCCTCAAAAGTTACATTATTCAGTGCAAAAATTTGCTCTGGTCTGCTGGAGACCGAAACATGATCATTGCCCAGATAGATGTGAGTTTCTGCAGCATGTTGTCTCGGGCCATACAGGCAGTGGGCTCTTGGGGGCTCTTAGTGAAGCAGAAAAAGAGTCAAAACTCAGAAAAAAACCTATTTACTGATGCCAGAAATGAAGACAACTGACCAGCATGGAGAGGACTGACAACTACTGATAGCACCGTTAGCTTTTGAGAGTTAAAACAAGTCTATGATTCCCATGGAAGAAGAATTCATTGCTTTGCTATGTTGCCATCATAGATTTTGTCAGACCAGACCAGTAAAGACCAGTGTCACAGACCAGCAAAACCGTAAAAAAAATTGTATCTAGCAATTTTTGCTAACCAAAATTTACAAAACTCTATCATGTCTAAGATGCTAAATAACCATCTTCAGTTTCTGTAATAGTAGGGTAACACATAACATTGTAGGATTGATAGGAATGACATTGAGAATTCTGCTTAGCATGCACCAGGAGACCTTAATTGATATATCGAAAGGATATGTGTGAAATCATTTGAAAAAAGTGTTAATGGTCTATCAGAGCAATCACAGAAAAAAAAAAAAATCCAGATCTCGAAAAAACAAAAATTAAATGAGTATCTAATGTGGACCTTCGGTGGTGTCTAGGCACTTAAATTCTGCAAAACTTTATTCAGCTGCCATCTATCCCTGAAGGTGCATAGGCTAATTAGGTACTACAATTGTGACCTTTGAGCATCTTTAGGTGCCTATGGCTCTGATTTTCCCCAGGCAAAGAAATGCTTCCTTTCTTGTCAGGGCTGAAAATCCTGAGCTCCAGAAAGGGGGGATGGCTTTGTCTAAGTGTCTGGGGGGAGCTTGATCCTTGGGGGGACTGCCAGGACTGAAGCCACATATGCTGACTGGATCTGGTGCCATAAAAACCATAGAATCCTAGAGTGATTTGGGTTGGAAGGGACCTTAAAGATCACCTTGTTCCATCCCCTGCCATGGGCAGGGACGCCTTCCACTATCCCAGGTTGTTCCAAGCCTTGTCCAACTTGGCCTTGGACACCTCCAGGGAGGGGACATCCAGAACTCTCCTGGCAACCTGTGCTAGGGCCTCACCCTCACAGGGAAGAATTTCTCCCTAATATCTAAGATAAACCTACTCTCAGTTTGGATCCATTCCCCACTGCCCTGTAAAAAGGCTCTTGCAAAAAGTCTCTCCCTGTTTTTCTTGTAGTCTCCCTTCAGGAATTTGTCCTTTCTCCAGAGATCTGGTGGTGGGTGTGGACTCCACATTTTCTGTTCCACACACTGAGACCTGAGACATATCAGGCTAGGGATTCCACTTGAAAACCTGCAAGTCAGATTTTCAACACTACGTTTTTTTTTAATTAATCTCATTCCTCTGTTCATCTGTCTCAAGTGGGAGACCCACTGCAGTAACTGATACATTCATTCAGAAAACTGTCTGCAGGAGAACTGTAATTCTGGCAGAAGGATTTCTATTTAGAGTATGTATATATATATATATAAATATACTCACATCTGCCTCTGTGTGTGCATTTTAAACAATAAATCTCCTATTTATCTACAGTGCTTATGTGGCACCTATTAAATTCATATTAGAGATAAGGAACTGAAATGAAGGCATAATCACTAGACCTCATTGAAAAAAATCTTTCCAATGTAGTAATCTTTCCAACCTGTTGCAGAGAAAATCAAAGACCTGAACCCAAGCCTCCCAAACCAGAGACAGATGTTGCAGCTTTGGGAACTGGGTGGAATTTTCCTTTGTGGAATATCAGTGAGGTTTTTTCGTAAGTGCAGTTGGACAGATGCACTGTCTGTACAGATGTACAGTCTATACAGCTTGCTCCAGCTGAAAAGATCTGGAAGGACTGGTGGATATTTAAATATTTCCTGTGCTGCAGATATCAGCCCTCACTGCACTGTAGTAGAAATTTCTTTTTCTCCATGCCTTTGCCTGAGACATTTCAAGAAAACTAGTTCAGTCAAAATAAAGATTTAGAATTAGCTACCACATTTACCTGTTAACATTTCTAAACAGATTTTAGGGATAGATTTCAGTGGCTGAAGCCCTGGCAAAAGTTTGTATGGTTATGAAGGCTGAATTCTGTAAATAAGGTGATTAAGTGTTTCAGTTCTTGGCATTTCTACCACCTTACTCACATGAAGCACAATTTTACTTGCAGACAATCTGTTGAACTACGTCTGTTGATCGTCCAGAAAATCAATAGAACTATTTGTGGTACTGAGTAATTTAAGTGTGGCTGAACCTGATTTCATAGCAGCATTTGGGCACACTTTAGAAGTGCATATTTCATCCAAAATAATACAAAATTACTTGCCAGTAATACCAGACAAACTCACAGGATAAAAAAAAACCAAAACACCCTACTTTCTAAATCCTAGGAAACAAAATTAGTATTGGGCCAGAGGTCTTGTGGACTTCCATTTATAAATTCCCTGATATAAGCCGTATGGACAGGTATTATCCAACCTCAACCTGGCAAGCAGAATTCCGAGATTCTTCTAATTATCTTCTAATATTCTGGTCACATGTAAATTTTTCTAACAGTATGGCCATATCTAAAGTTAGTTATAGGGGAAATTGAAGGTGGAGAGCAAGGGCTTT